>NW_006239103.1:4471-52059 GCF_000226075.1 Solanum tuberosum
ATTTTTCTGATGAAATCACTAAAAGATAGAAATACATACTTTGAACTTGGCTCTTGTTGAGGCACATTCTCCAGATGCTTGACTTCGAGTGGGTCGAATTGAGACTTGTCAACATATATAAGGAGAAACAGTTTCTATGGAAGATTATTGAAGAGGTGAAATCTGCCGTTTCTTTTGATTGTAGAATGAAATTTTTCTGATTTAAGAGGTGTAGAAACGGTTTATATGGAAGATGATTGAAGAGGTGAAAGAGGAATTGGTAATTTTTGAACATGGGGTGGTGGGGTGCTGACTAGAACAAGTGTGGTAACAGGAGGAGTGTGGGTTTGACATGTAACGTTAAAAAAGGAACAAGAATCAAGGTAAAATCCCTAAAAATGTGTTAGAGATAATTATGGTAGATTCTTTATTTATATTATTTAATAATAAATATAAAATTATAAAAGACTAATTATTTAATAAAGTAAAATTAAATTAATTTATAAATAAAAGGTGATCTGTTATAACCCGTAATTAAACTGTTATAAGCAAGAATATTTTAAAAGTAGATTTAAAACCTGTAATATTGTCCCTTAAATATATATGTGGTGTGATTTTTCCATAAAAAAAACACAATTAGTCAGAATTTGTATATTTGTTTCTTACTTACTTGAGACATAAGCCACCAATTTTATTTTATTTTTAAAAGATAATATTATGCTCTTTGGACATATGACATACTTTTGTTATGACTTTTACGATATAACTTGTGGAATATTATGATACAAATATATAAATTTATAGCTAGATATCGGTGTAGTCACATAGAACATAAAGAGGCAAAACATCAAGAGTCTAAAAATGCAGAATTTTCTGCACAGAGGATGAGTAAGGTTTCTCTTTGAAGAGTTTCAAGTTTAGTTATAACTTTTGTCAAGTAGAGTAGCATCACTCACAAACTTTTCAAATTAGTATATGCAGAGGCTAAAATGAGTTGACTACATAGCCAAAATGGACTGCTTACTGTTTTACTTTTGAACAAACTGAATGTTGATCGCCTTCCTGAAGGTGTGTTCTTCGACTTGGATCACCTTTCACTAGCCTTGCTCTTGCTCGAGGATCAAGTTTCCCATCATCCGTCTCTTTTGAGCCCTTATTTCCACATGTATGATGTGAATCTTGAATTGATTTTGGAAAAGTTTTGCACTTGATATGATGTCTGTTCTGACATGAATTGTGATTCTTCAAGTCTGAAACTACTTCTGCTTTCGCCTTGCTCCTCATGCTTATCATTTGATCATTAACTGTAAATAAATATACAATACTTTCAGCAAGAAATACACCATGTATAGTGTGTTCTATCTTTGTAACCCGCACAACAGTTCTAAATTTACAAGAGGCACTGTATTCGATGAAACACATGAACAAGTTTCACAAAATAGTGCAGAATCAAGAATTAACTTTTGAAAATGTATCAGCAACATTCCTGTTTCTCGTCTAAACAAATTTGTCAGATGCGTTGGTATGCCCATTCTGATCTGAGAATAATCAGATCACCCGTGCTTAATCAAATACAGCAAACTTCCCATGATGTCTCACTGACAACCAGTACCTAAATGTGGATTATGTGCATAGCAGAAGTATATATCCTATGCACAAGGGAACTACGCGAGGGTATGATTTGGCATGTTAGTGCAGAGTCACTCACAATGAAGACGAAGCTATTCTACATACCTATTATGGGTTTCCTTCTCTTATACGCAGCCACATTAACTGGCCCCAAATTAACAAGATTAAAGTATCAGAAAAGAAACTGTGCAAAGACAGGACATGTAATATTTACATGTTAATGTCAACAATAAGCACAAAAAATGCTATTAAATCATTGTTCCTCAAGTGAATTTTCAGGTTTCTTCCATCACACTTCGTTCATGAAAAAATATGGTTTTGCTATACCATTCAGTATGTAGGAGTCCAAGTTTGTGTTACCCCAAGAAGGAATTAATTCTACAATGCGAAGTTCGTTATGGATTACCAGGGCTTGATAAGACTGCACGTGGTCGAGGGACTGAAGTGGCCCTTGTATTTGTTTTGCTTCCACCAAAAATGGTTTGGTTATTTTCCTTCGTTCTCCCTGCCAATCAACCGAGTGAAAGTCAATCCACTTGCAAAGTGAGTGGTAACAAAAAGTTGTTAAAGAAGTATGTAACCTCTCGATGATGGAAGCCCATGTCTGTCTGGGCTTAAGATACATGCCCGGGGTATCCTCACAACTGATGTAGGAGAATCATCTTTATACACCATCAGAAAGAAGCAAAGGAGAAAAGAAAACAGCAAGGAACTAGTCAGACACTATCAGAGCTGAGAACAAATAAAAAGATGGATGAAAGGCAATGACGTATTGATGGAAACAGTCAAATACTACAATAGTATGGTTGAAGTTATTGCTGGATGTTAGTATGCAAACTCCCATATTTTGCTTAAATCCAACCATCGATTCTCAGCATCATGGTTTTGGAAATGGTGTACTGTGAATAAAACCAATAATCAAAGACTTCAACGAGCACTATGCAATACAACAAAATGTGACAATTAAGAAAGAACTACAGGGATTTGGAGACTTCAAGAAACCAGTCGCATAGTCACGAGATACAAGTGGATATGCATCTACTAAAGCTAACCTAGCTTATCCACTATACATATAGAAAGCTGCACTATTGGTGGTAAGCCTAAAACTTTTGAATAGGATCATCAAACACTAGAGAGTACTTGAAGGATTTCCAATCCAGCGCGACGCTGGGATTCTGCTCAAAATAGATGAGGTCCAGGAACAGCAAACACAAAATGGAAATGCTCTAATGTCAGGATTATTTACAAGTAGCAAACCCTTGGGAGGTGAAAGAGAATATGATGTTGTGCACTATTCATTTTGCTTGCATCAGTACATTACAATAAAATCCACATATAAAGTGTGTCCTGTTTAAGGAAAGCAAGAAGATAAGCAAAAGAAAAATATTACTAATATAACTAAGTGAACTATAATTAGTTAGACAAATTGTGTAGAACAATCTACGTTCAAAACAATGGTGCCATGTTGATATCCCTTTACAAGGAAAAATTAAAGCAAAAATGATCCTTTACATTCATATCTACTCAAAAATCAAAGCCTGCTAAATTCAACTACACCTAAATCCCAAAGATGATGTTGGCTATATAAACTTCTACATCCATTTCACTTAGTTTCATCCCAATATTGACAAATAACTTGTCTTTTAAGGGAAAATGAAATTTCTCCATCATTAGAGGTTCTCAAAACCTCACATTTGTCCCTATACTGACATACAAATCTAAATGGCAAAAAGTTCTATTATCCAGAAGGCTTGCTATTGGACTAAAGCCATAGAAAGATATGATTCTTATCAAGATCCCTCATTTACAAATAAGTTCCCCTAATCTAGCATGATAAAGAGCAACCCAAAACTAGTCAATCACAAAAAAGAAAAAAAACACACAAGTTAATTGCATGATTGATTATAAAGAATCAACCAAAAGATCAAGTTATGTTGGGATGATTTCTGAGATGATCACTCAACTAATAGTTATCATCTCGGAAAATCACCTTTCTTCTTGATTCCAACTTTCTTCAACAAAGCTACTAACTTTATGAGATAACAACTATACTCAGCTATATTAGCAAATATAAAAGATCATACAAGTATGTAAGATGGGATTCCTCACAAACAAAAGTGTACCTGAAGAAGAGAAATCACTTATGGAAAGGGATTCAAAAGCCTTCAAAGATGGCAAAGACTGATAAGCGTACTGATCATCTTCTTCTTTCTGTACCCTCACCTTAACCCTTGGATACACTTACAAAATTCAAAGAATAAACAAAATCAAAATACCCTTTTCAGCAAAGGCACCAAAGTCAGAATCCAATATACTCATAAGATTAAAGAAACCATAAAAAACCAAAATTGAAACCTACTTGTCTTTTAACTTGCAGAAGCTATCAAGAGTCAACCAGCTATCTCTGTCCCTGAAAAATGAAAACCCATATCAGCAAATAAGATCAAAACAGCAAAATCATAATCATATACAAAAAAAGATCAAGAAATCACAAAACCCAAAAAGCCCACCTGAGTTCTAACTTAGAATATGCTTCAGAACTTTACAAATAGCTCAAAACTCTCCTCCTCCAGCTGTTTGGCTTTAGATATCTTTAAAAAGGTGAAATCTTTGGTAATGAAAGTGACAAAAAGGAGTGGAAACCTGTGAATATTCAACCAAAAACTATGAGTGATTCTTGAAAATGGAAAACAAATCATTAAAAGGGGTTGCTTTCTTTTTCTATTTAAGTATAGATTAAGATTTTTTGTGGGGTTTATACTTGTATTATACAAGAGGTCAAAGGGGCAAATTGAGGGGACTATATAGAAAGAGTCCTTTTTTGAAGCACTTTCGGCAAAGTTGACAGAATCTGATGCTTTTTACAAGCATGTACGGTAGGTAATGGAAGAAAGATCATATGGTCAACTAATTGCAGGTTGCTTTCAAGTTTCAATTTTCAGTTTTGTGTCTGTCTCTATTTATTGGTTCTTTACGCAATGTAACGTGCCAAATAGAGGTGTCAATAAAGTAGGACCAAGTGAAGTGTATCGAGAACAAGAATGATAAAGTATTGGTAGAAGAGGTGTTGGGAGAGTTAGAGCATTTCGAGAGTTAGAGCGATTTTGAGTATTGTAGGTGTATAAAAGTTGTATTGCGGACGTTGATTAGGCTATGGAAAAAATAAACAAGTCCGACTAGATTTTGGTGAATTTTGAAAGAAAAGAAAAGAAGTAGGTATGGAGGGGTTGATTGGGTTATTTTAATGTTATATATAGGACGACTTGGATGCTAAAAAGAGGAGAAGTGGAGTACAATGATTTCTGTTGTGCGAGAATAAGTGTGATGTTCAAAATTGTAATAATTATAAAAGTATTAATCTACTAAGTCATACTATGAAAGTTTGGGACGGGGTGGTCAAGATGAGGATGGGAAAGGATGGATCAATTCGAATTCATATTGACGTGATCAATTACAAAAATCATTCTTATCGTAAGGAGATTATTGGAATAGTATAGGGATAAGATGAGAGACTTACACATGTTTATTAACTTAGAAAAAGTGTACTAAAAAGTTCATAAGGAGGTCATTTGGAGATGTTTGCAGTCTAAAAACTTACACACACACATATATATATTTATATATATATATATATATATATATATATATATGATGGAGTTAGGATTCGGGTTAGGATAGTCAGAGGTTACTCAAACTACTTTTCAATCATGATGAGATTGCGTCAGAGGTCAATCCTTAGCCCGTTCAAATTTTACCTTAGTGATAGATGAAATTGACACGACATATTCAAGAAAAGGGGTCGTGATGTATGTTATTCGTAGATGACATAGTTTTGATTGACAAGATACGTTGTGGAATTAATGATAGGCTAGAGTTGGGAGACATACTCCCAAAGTCTAGATAAAAAATTGATTGATAGTTTAGATAGGAAATTCGTACAACTGATAGTTCAAATACGAAACTCACAAAAACATGATACTATAGATGTGTTATTCACCATTCGTTCTAAATATAAAACAGAATAGATCGGGACCCCCTTAAACTTGACGATTATATTTAATGTTGGTTAAATATCCTCTATATAAAACA
This sequence comes from Solanum tuberosum, assembly GCF_000226075.1. Taxonomy (NCBI): domain Eukaryota; kingdom Viridiplantae; phylum Streptophyta; class Magnoliopsida; order Solanales; family Solanaceae; genus Solanum; species Solanum tuberosum. Next base: position 10,169 of record NW_006239103.1, read on the forward strand.
TTAATATATTTTCCACGTAGGATTTATAACAATCTCAAATTAATTTATATTTCCATTTATCGTTATAATATAGTATAGTTTGCGTTGACTAATATTGAGGTAGTAGGTAGCATCTATCTCTTTTAGGGTTCCATCGCTCACACACACTCTTCACTCTCCGGTAGATCTCCAAATTCTCCGACGGAAAAGGTTAGTACTTTCTATTCGTATTATCTTTGTCAAAACTGAATCTTCATTGTTGTGAAAGTTAATTTTTGCTTGAGAACTTGACTCATCGTCTCATTTTCAAATTCAGTTCAGGTAATTTATGGGTTAATTTAGCATATGTATCACTGAACTGCCGGAAATTTGACTTTCCGATGAGTTAATCTAAATGCTTATGATTCAGTATTAGGAGAAAACCGAAGCAAAAAAAATGAAAGTATATGCTTTAGGTGAAACGTATATCTATGTCTGTAGAGAAGGTGAGAAGGGACGAAGAGTAATTGATCAAATTCGCGGACATTATTATGAAGAACCGCTCTATTTTGGCTTAAAAGCTCCTGAACTGCTCTAAATTATAGTTAATTGAGTGATTTTAACTATACAAGAAATAGTATTGTGATTTTTTTGATATATACTGTGTAAAGTTTAGTGACTATGTGTGAAATTAACTCCAGTAATTTGTTTTTGCCCTCGTGTATGATATAGCTTTGGCATTGGATTTCTTGGGAAATTACATATGATTGGTGTATTGTTTTGTTTTGAGGAATGGTTGGGGAGCTGGATTTGTGTATGTTAATGGATATTTTGATTGGAAACTGTAATGGTTTGGTGAATTTACAACTCTATTAATCGCTGTCTCGTTGTTTTTTGAATTTTGTAAAAGAAAAGCATAAAAGTGGGATGAGTGATATGAGTTTGTTAAAACATCTTTGCCTTTTTTCTCGTTTAATTTTCTCAGTTTATTCATTTGGATGCTTGAAGTTGGAATTTGGGTGCCCTGATGCAAATGATTCGTGTGCGTACCAGAATGGCTCTTTCTGCTTGTGCGATGTTACATCGTTCCTCAATTTCAGGTCCTGTGCGACTGATGACGACAGCCACACAAAGTATTGCTGCTAAGCTGAGCAGCTCTGGATTGTTGCGGAGTCAGGCTCTTATTGGAGGGAAATGGGTTGATGCATATGATGGGAAGACTATAAAGGTCCACAATCCTGCAACAGGGGAGGTAATAACAGATGTGCCATGCATGGGCGGGAGGGAGACGAATGATGCAATTTCTTCTGCCTATGATGCATTTAGTTCATGGAGCAAACTTACTGCCGCTGAAAGGAGCAAATATTTAAGGAAGTGGTATGATTTGATAATGGCCCATAAAGAAGAACTTGGACAGCTTATGACACTAGAGCAAGGGAAGCCTCTGAAAGAGGCCATTGGTGAAGTTAGTTATGGGGCTGGTTTTATTGAGTTCTCCGCTGAAGAGGGTAAGCGTATATATGGTGACATCATTCCATCACCATTAGCAGATAGGCGGTTATTTGTTTTAAAGCAACCAGTTGGTGTTGTTGGTGCAATTACTCCGTGGAATTTTCCCCTGGCTATGATTACCCGAAAAGTTGGCCCTGCTCTTGCTTGTGGTTGTACAGTGGTGATAAAACCATCTGAACTCACACCCTTGACTGCTTTAGCAGCAGCTGAACTCTCCATTCAAGCTGGAATACCACCGGGCGTAGTGAATGTTGTTATGGGAAATGCACCTGCTATTGGAGACGCACTGCTTGCAAGCCCACAGGTAAGAAAAATTACATTCACAGGTTCAACCAAGGTTGGGAAAAAATTGATGGAAGGTGCTGCTGCCACCGTCAAAAAGGTATCTCTTGAGCTAGGCGGTAATGCACCTTGCATCATCTTTGATGACGCAGATCTTGAAGTAGCTTTAAAAGGAGCTCTGGCAACAAAGTTCCGTAACACCGGACAAACATGTGTATGCGCGAACAGAATACTTGTGCAAGAAGGGATATATGATAAATTCGCAAATGCTTTTGCAAAAGCTGTCCAAAACATGAAAGTTGGAGATGGTTTCACTGAAGGTGTGGAGCAAGGCCCTCTAATCAATGAAGCAGCAGTACAGAAGGTTGAGTCTTTTGTAGAAGAAGCTACTTCAAAGGGAGCCAAAGTCCTCGTTGGTGGGAAGAGACACAGCCTTGGCATGACTTTCTACGAGCCTACAGTCGTAACTGGAGTTAACAGTGAGATGCTCTTGGCGAAAGAGGAAGTATTTGGGCCAGTCGCCCCTCTTTTGAAGTTCAAAACAGACGAAGAAGCAATCCAAATGGCTAACGACACCAATGCTGGTTTAGCTGCTTACATATTCTCAACAAACATTAAAAGAGCTTGGCGTGTTACTGAAGCTCTCGAATATGGAATTGTCGGAGTTAATGAAGGACTAGTTTCAACCGAGGTAGCTCCATTCGGAGGCGTGAAACAATCAGGTCTTGGCCGCGAAGGTTCTAAATACGGGATGGATGAATATTTAGAGATGAAATATGTGTGCTTGGGAAGTATGAGCTAAATCACCTATGTAATTTTTTTTTCTCACTAATAAGAGACACAATGGTGCCAGTCTCATTTTGGGTTTAATGCAGTTTTCACGTCTTTATGAATGAACACATTTTTAGTGTCTTTATTGCCTCTCTTCTTTTCAATTGCTCTATTTTTTCCTGTTATCAATTCCTTTCTTATAGCTGATTAAATAAATTCCATATATTTACACTTTGACGACTGATACGGTGCTCTATACTACCACCGAGCTAAATACTTGGATAGACCGTAGTTAAATTTTTATTTTTTTTGGTTTTCCACCTAGTGTCCAGTACTCACGTAGGACCGATACTCATATAGGAGCTTGGCTAAATCCTAATTGCACCATGAAGTCCCACATTGGACCAATACTCACATAGGAGCCGGGCTAAATCCGAATTGCGCCGGAAAGTCCTACATTGCATAAAGCGCTTCGGCTTGTGCCGGAAAGTCTCATGCTCTGAATTGTGCTGGAAAGTCTCATATTGGGGGTAAAACACTTACTAATAAAGATGCTCTATACTACCACCGAGCTCCGGATTGTGGTGGAAAGTCTCACATGGGGTAAGCGCTTCCTAATAAGATGCTCTATACTACCACCGAGCTCCGGATTGTGGTGGAAAGTCTCACATGGGGTAAGCGCTTCCTAATAAGATGCTCTATACTACCACCGAGCTCCGGATTGTGGTGGAAAGTCTCACATGGGGTAAGCGCTTCCTAATAAGATGCTCTATACTACCACCGAGCTCCGGATTGTGGTGGAAAGTCTCACATGGGGTAAGCGCTTCCTAATAAGATGCTCTATACTACCACCGAGCTCCGGATTGTGGTGGAAAGTCTCACATGGGGTAAAGCGCTTCCTAATAAAGATGCTCTATACTACCACCGAGCTCCGGATTGTGCTGGAAAGTCTCACATGGGATAAAGTGCTTCCTAATAAAGATGCTTTATACTACCACCGAGCTAAATACTTGATAGGCAGGAGTTAATTTTTTTTTTTGATTGTTCACCTAGTGTCCGGTACTCATATAGGAGTCCGACTAAATCCAGATTATGTCGAAAAGTTCCACATTGGAGGTAAAACGCACCAAATTAGTCTGGAAGTCTCTCATTGGGATAAAACGCCTCCTAATAAAGGTAGCTTTGTACCTATACTAGGACAATAGTTAAAGAGCCCAACTAAATCTTGATTAGGCTAAAAAGTTTCACATTAAAGGTAAAATGCTCTAAATTAACTGGAAAATCTACATGATATAAAATGCTTTTTAATAAAGGCAACTCTTACAAGGTCGTAGTTAAATTACATTTGAACATTTTTCGGGTATACATGACCCTTAAAAAAGACCCGAAACTTCCATAGAGAGGGGTTTAGAGAGGGTTTTTGGTGGAAATGTTGAAGTTAACCAAACGGAATTTGGCATGGCAGCAGCTGAGACGATTATCAACGGCGATTCGACAAACTGCAGAAGATGAAGGCGACTGGTTTTATTCATCGGAATGGTGGGGCACAACCTCCGGTGGTGGCGACACAGTTTTCCGATCAATTTCCGATAAGGGAAACGGCGTCGTTTCTGTCGTAGCTTACCCTTCTTCCAAACCAGTTCAGTCTTTCTTTCTCTCCCTTCTTCCGATTGAGATGTTGTTTTTGTTTTTGTTATTGGATGTGAATATTTCCACTAAAAGTGATTTTTTTATGATAGGAAAATTGTTATTGGGGAAAAACAGAGAATTGGCTTCAGAAGAGGTATGAAAAGATGTATCCAGAACATGAACAGGAAGGGGATTTCAGGATTCTTGGTTATCAATGGCGGAATCTTCACTTTAATGAGGAGACTCGTCAAAGCACTGTTAAAATAATGGCTGCTTATAGGGATTCAAATCCTGGTTCTATTTACTTGATGCAGCAGGCAGAGTGTCTCGCTGTACCATGTATGTATCACGTTATTATTATCTGTCTTGCAGCTCTTATGCAGTCATATAATCATGTAAATAGAACATATGAACAAGTCATGCTCTAACAATAAAAATGGGATGAATGGTACTATTGTTGCCTTGGTTCTTTTCAATAGCTGGTTGATTCTCTTAAATATGTACATTTGTTCCTAGTTTTGCATTTGGTTCTTGAGTTGGTTGGTCGTCGTTATCAAGTATTAATTTTGCTGTTTTACTATGAACAAGGTCATGAAGAATTACTCATTAAGGGGAACATACAAGTCGCTCAGTGTATATAGCTACCTTTTTTCTTTCTTGAACCAGTTCCTTTTCATGGTTTCTCTCTTCATGTGCAATTTTTGTTTATTGTCACACTGAAGAAAGATGAAAGTAAAGAACCTTCACTAAAAGGCAATTATTTACTTAACTTATAAAAAAACTGACATTCGAAGGATCTCTCTGATAAATTACCATATTGGAGGTGAGAGAAATACTAATTCTCAGTCTGCTGATTATTAGTCACTTAGTTTTCAGTTTTTTGCTGAAATATTTTACCAAAGGAATGGATTTTGAGTTTCTTCATGTTCCTCGACCTCCATAATATCTCCGTCAGCTAGCAGACTTCAGGTTTCAACACTAAAAAGCTTCTTTTGTCTTTCACTTGCATTTTGGTTTCAATAGAAGAACATATTACAAATACAATGATTTCATTCCATGTGCAAGAAAACATATTAAAATTGATTATGCCACAAATGAGGAAAAGGGATACTTCTATACAATATTAATGATTCATGTCAGGAATATTGTGCACCAAACCTCAAATATGTACATCATGACAAAATTGTTTTTTTTTGCCTCAGGTCTTCTGTAAGAAATGATGCACATGATAAATTTCCTAAGCATTTTCTCTTTAAAATGTTGTTTTGATAAGAAAAAGATGTGGCAATTTAATACAGAATTTATGGATGTTGAAGGTCCAGTGTAGTTTGTTTTACAAGATCCTTTCTGTCATGACCTTAGAGTAAATAGTGCTTATACAGTATTTTAGTTATTGGAAGTTAAGGTGTCGTACTTATGCCAGTTCTCCTCAATGATGATCATACTTTCACATTTTTAATGTTGCATCTTTTCATATTTTCTCTACAGATGTAAAGAGCATGGTCTCTGCTGGGTTGGCTACCATTGCATCTTGTAAATTCGATCTTGAAAGTGCAGTTTGTGGGAGAAAACCAATGAAAATTTTATGCATTGGGCATGGCGGAGGAAGCATACCGTTATTTTTGGCAAGTAAAATCCAAGGTTCGAACTGAATGCTGTTTTTCCTGGCTTTGCTGCTCTTTAAGTCTCTGAATTTGAGCATTCTTTTGGTGGCGTTGTGTCATTTGACAAAGTGTGAACGGGAAATTATTATCCAATCCTTCTTATCACTGGATGTGATATTAAAGACACATACTTTCTCCCTTTGATGTAAAATCTCGTCTTGAACGTAAGTTTTGGGGAAGATAATCTGACATGAGATGATGCAGGAAACTCAAGATTATGTATTTCTTCTACTATAGTTGATATCCTCTGAACTGACTCAAATACAATATTGACTGAATTCTTTCAAGTTTCTGAAGGAGTTTTCATTTTTCTAGTAGAATATGTACAGGATGCGAGGTCTGCTGGAAGAATAAATGATAAAAATGAGTGCCTTTTAAATTGAATAGACTTGGTTGTGGTCTGGTATCATACAGAAAATTCATTCCTGTTTGCTTGGATCACAATTACAAGGGGCTTCAATGATGAAGGGTTGCTTGTGTATCAGACCACAAATTCATGCCTGTAGTTCTTGTTTGGTTCACATAGATGGGGTAAATTTGGATAGACTTTGTTCATGATATTAGAATTTGAAGCACTGCTACTCCAAATATTACACTGAAGCGCTCTCATCTTTTTGGATACGGTTGTAAAATGAACACCTTTGATAGCTTGTATTCTTGCATTGCATACCTCCCACTCAGTGTTTCCTTTCTATCCACTTGGATATATTTATGAATTTCGGTAAAGATTTAGTCATAGTACTTCTGTCCAACACTTTCTTGGAGAAAAGGTATGAATATCAGATTACCTAGAATTGGAACTACTTTGTTCTCTGCTTTTTAAATCCCTTCCAATGGCATTGCAACTTTAATTTCTAGTTTGACAGACTTGGCACTTGTTCCGAAACTAACTGTTGCTTGTCTTAATTTGATGTACTAATTTGCGAAATGTCTGTTTTGGAATTAACCTCTGCGATGTATCAGGTGCTGAAGTGCACATAGCTGAAATCGACCCTGTGGTAATCTCAGCCTCAGTCCAAGCAATGGGGTTCCCATCGTACTCAGTTATGACCCAATCTGGTAGCCGTGCACACTCACCTCCTGATCCTATCCAAGAAGTTCAATGGAAAGGCATTCATGAGAGGATTCAATTACACGAATCAGATGCTGAGAAGTTTCTCCTCGAGAACAAAAATCTTTATGATCTTGTTTTCGTCGACGCATATGATGGGGAAGATATCTTTCCTCACGCCCTGTGGGATCCACACTCTCCATTCCTCAATGCTCTCGCAGACCAACTTCACCCCGAGCATGGAACTGTTGTCGTAAACCTTCACTCAGATGTAGACTTCAGGGATGATGATTTCATTGCACCTGGTTCTCACCTTTTGCCAATGGGAAAGTATATTTCGAAAGTGTGCCGATCATATAAAGAAGCTCTGTTAGGGAGTAAGAGTTCCTATAATGGTCTGGCTTATGTCGTTTCTGTGCCTTGGGTATGTAATACATCTCTTGTTGTGAGCAGAGGTTTAGAGAAATCTAATAGAGATATGGTTATGAGGAATATCATCTCTAAATCCCTAGTTGTTGAGAATATTCTTGACTTGCCATTTTCTTGTATGCAATATCTGAAAAGAGGTTTTACTCTGGTGAATTAATATGAATTGAAGTGTTTTGCCTTCACTTCAAAGACATTATATTAGTTGAGGTGTACACAAGTTGATTAAAACATCACTGTTGTTAATAGTGTACTTCTTGAATATGGGATGATATGAACCTACTTGCGATATATTTGACCACCAGGTACGCTTTGAGAAAGACAATATTTGATGTCTTGATCTCTTTGTAAATATTTCAAGTTTATGAGACATTAGAAATAACAAGGAGTATTCAAACTTAGTACTTCATTGACAACATAAATCTTGATTACATTTGATTAATCAAGATTCTTTTCTACTATAAACAAGTAGAATAATGGTACATGACTTTCTAATTAGGTGCATTCTCTTGTTGAACATTCATTGAAGCAGCTTCCTATTAGCTCCTTATCTAGAAAAAGTCAAAATTGTTAAAAATAAGTCATAAACTTGGCTTATTGAGACAAACATAGAGAGGGGGGTCATAGGGGTGACAAAATTAACTCATGAAAATATAACTTGTTCAATCGCCTTAAAGTTGAGTAGGTTATCAACTTACATATTTATTATTAAGGAAATCTTATCAATTTAGTAGAAGTAAGATCTGCGTACACATTTTATCTTTTCAAACAACACTTATGAAATGGTACTGATTCTATCTTTTCAAACCCCACTTATGAAATTATACTGAGTATGTTGCTGATTTGTTGTCATTGAGAAGTCTCGTCAATATATTTTAAAAGTACTTTTTTTGTTTAAATGTTATATGCAATATTAGGTGCTTACAAAAAATTAATAAATAAATAAATTAAAATTAAATAAGAATTTGATAGGTTAGGCCATGACTCGTTTTTAGTCCATTTCAGTCAAACTCATTTCAGTTTAAGTACCTTTTCAACTATTTTGATCAGCTTAAATTCAATCCAACCGATCCATTTGACACCCCTAGACTTAACTCATTGGGAGGGGATTGTTAAATTAACAAAAAAAGATGAAAAGAAGTATACCTTGTTTAAACTTGTAGCAATGTTGAATTAAGCAAACAAGTTTACAATTGAATTCTTTGGAAGAAATAGAATGTGGACAATTCTTTATACAAATGTCTGAGCAAATAGGATTGAAGAGACAAGCAAGTCTACACTTCCATTCACAAGACAATTTTTCCACATCATTAGCATTATTATTTGCTACAAAAATCATAATAATAATGAAAAGTCTCACTATTAAAACCTTTGTGAAATTCATTGTATGTAGTTTTTTAGACTTGAAGTTGGATGGTAGACTTTTAGGTACTGCTATTTATAACTAAAAATATTTAGTCAAACAAAATAAATGCACTACAATTTGATAATCAAAGTTACATTACTCCATCCGTTTCAAAAAAACGTGTCACAGACTCAGAGTTATATCCTTTTAAGAGCCAAATCATATGAATTTTACTCCATACGTTCACTTTTACTTGTCACTTATTTCTAAACAAATTTTCAATTTTACTTGTCACTTTTGACCTATCAAGAAAAGCCAATAATTTTCTTTCCATATTTTACCCTCAACATTAAATATTTATTTTCCAAGACATCATTTAATAAGAATGACTTGATAAATTACTTATATCAATAATTATTTTCTCAATGGATATGTCAAGTCAAATTGTGACGAGTAAAAATGAACAGAGGGAGTAAGATGTATAATTTTTTATCATGTTGATATGAGAAGGTTGTTATTATAGTAATTGTTGTACATACAGTTTTTAAATTTCTAAAATTTTAATTTTAGATTATTGAATTAATCTAATCTACCTTAGCTCTAACAAGTAATTAAACCGACTTTTGAAAAGTGAAACATTGACAACTAGTTTGAAAAAAATATACTAATTCCTTAATAGAAATTGGGTATTTAAAATTTTTTTTGGGTAATATTGTTATTAGGAGATAACAAAAAGATGATAAAGGTAATATTGTACTTCATTAAAAACACAAATCTTGATTACATTTGATTCATTAAGAATCTTTTCTAGTTTACTTTTACTAATCAAGAAATAACATAAGAGTACATCTTTTTTTTTAACTAACCACAATTTTTTGCTAAACATTCCTTCCTGCAAATGTCCATTTGCTCATCATCTAGATTAAAAAAATGTAAAATCGTCATAAATATAACTTATTTAAACAAAAACATATAGATAGAGATAATAAAATTAACCTATATACAAATCCGATATATCAAATGCCATTAAACTTGAAATTATCGAATAAAAATATATATAAAAAATATAAAATATACCTTCTTTAAATTCGGAGCAGCGTTCAATTGAACCATCCACTTATTACAATCCACCAAGCATTGTGCTAGGCAAGGACGACTGTCCATACATGCACGTTGACAAAAAACCATACAAGAAACTATTGACTTATTACCAATAACATTACTATTTGCAACAAAAAACATAATAAAAAGAAGTTTCAATGTTAAAATTTTTGTGAAATTCATATTTTTTTTTCTTATGATATATGTATTTTTTTTAGACTTTTGAATATGGATGAATGATAGATGTGAAAGTAATGCATACTATTTATAACCAAAGATTTTAGTTGAATTTAAGACAAGTTGCAATATAATTTAATGGTAAAATTATATTATACCCAAATAATTAAATAGAGTTGAATTTGATAATAAATGTTAGACTACAAAAGTAAATGTAGTACAATCTACATACTTAATTTGTTTAAAACGTTTTGAATGTTATATTATATATGCACTCTCTAATAGTGATTTTTTATAAAATTATGCTTATTTGAGATATTGAAATCATAAATATTTATTTATAAAAGAATTAAAAAAACATGTGATTAATACCTTAGGATATTCTGATATCTTAATGAAAAAAAACTTGAGAAATTGGATTTCTTAGTAGTAATGATTTTAAACTATATATCATTAATACAAATGACTATTTTAAACTATTTATCATCAATACAAAATGATAACAAAATTGACCACTAATGCAAATGCTAGCAAGATTTGACTGGATTTTGTGATATTTACTTTTTGGAGTTTTAGGTGACAACCATAAGTGCTACGTAAGTAAGTGTTATATGACACAAAGTTATCCGTGTGGGTCTTACATAGGAAGAAAGTTAGTATTTAATGGAGTATTCTAGAGCTATGTGAAGTATTTCCTTGTAGCTTTTTAGAATACCATAGATTTACATGAAAAGTCCTTCGAATATTCTAATTGTATAGAGTATTCTAAAAAATCGGCTTATTTGTAAATATGTACGAATTTATGTAATCATTATTATTTAATTATTAGATCCTGAGTTAAGAGTATAAATAGAGGGACATTCATCAAATAAAATTCAATCAAAGTTCTCCACAACACAATTCTTATTAGCAGTCCTCTTGTGTTCTTTGTACCATTCTCTTAGCAATTTCTAAAGTTTTATGCTGACTTGACACAGTAAGACGGTGAACAAGTTGTGTAAGAACGAGTTGTCAAGTATCGCATGTGTGTTTAGTAAAAGATTAAGGACATGGCATTTATGATCATTAAAAGTTTTTTCTTTTGCTTTTTCTAATCAAAGTTATGTTTGCACTTAACTTTCAATATGTACCTTAAAATATTACTGACTCCTAAAAAAAAGATATTATACACTTTACCTTAAAATAGAGTTTGTAATGCGCAAATTTAAATTTAGTCAAATTTCAATATGAATGTCAAATACCTTTTTGGAAAACACCCCATCCCACACATGCTTAAAAGACCATCCAAATTTTTAACTCTATTTTAATTATTATTTTTGTTAGGTGTCTGATATTCTCTTTGAGTTTCTCACGGATTTTAATTATCGTCGTAACTATTGATGTTGATATTGTTACTTTGGTGGCACATACAATTTGATGGGAAGCATTTCAGGGGATCCCATATTTTAAAGGTCGATCTACATCATATTCTAAGAAATCGTTTGATTTGAAATCGAGATAATAACAATTATAATTTTAGAATTAAAATCACGATTTTATAACTTAGATATTTTATGTCATCTTTACGTGAGATAAGTTATTTAGATTATAATCCTAATATTACTATCAATTTTACTAATACATCCAATCAAATATAGAATAAATTTAATTTAATTGAGATAAACCACCTAAGCTCTTGAACCAATCAACCCCTAAGCATTTAATTACATTCATTACTTTGGAATAAATTTTGTATGCACATAAAATTTCTTAGACTAAAGTAAGCTCTTGAATCAAATAACCCTTAACGCTAATTTTAAAAAAAAATAACAAAAAAAAATCTTTTAAAAAAATAAAAAAGATGGAAAATTCAAAAGTAATTTTGTACTTCATTAAAAACATAAATCTTGATTACATTTGATTCATCAAGAATCTTTTCTAGTTTACTTTTAAACTAATTGCAAATTTTTGCTGAACAATCCTTCAAGCAGCTATCCATTTGCTTATCATCTGGTAAAAAATTATTAAATCGTTACAATAAATTCGACTTATTCAAATAAAAATATACAAATAGAGATAATAAAACTAGCCTATACAAATATATAGTTTTTTTTAGACTTTTGAATATATGGATGATAGATGTGAAAGTAATGTTTTCTATTTATAACCAAAAGATTTTGGTTGAATTTAAGATAAGTTGCAATATAATTTGATGATAAAATTATATTATACCAAATTAATTAATATAGATCAATTTGATAATAAATATTATTAGACTACAAAATATGTAGTACAATCTACATATTCAATTTGTTTAAAACATTTTGATGTTATGTTATGCAATCTTAAATTTTGACCGTTGAGTAGTGATTTTTATTTAAAAATAATTATATTTATTTGAAAGTTTGTAATAAAAAATATTTATTATAAAAATCGAACTCCAAAGCATTTATCTTGTAGGACAATATCCCAAATTATTAATATTTCTTTGATTTTTTATCTAATATTCGATATTTCTATTAAAATTTGATTAATTTAAATTGATAATATATCAGATTTTATTCGAAGAAAAAATACTCCCTACCGAGTACTTGAACTTGTATAACTTTAAATTTCTTTGGCATTTTAAATACAAATATTTTTATTCAAATTTTATTTTCTCAATAAAAACAACTAAACTTTTTTGCCATACATACTGTGATCTTTTGGTGTGCGAAAATCGAACTGATCGATAGATTGAATAAAAAAAGTGTTATTAGTTTATTGTTATTGGGTTATTGAGTTAACGATTATTTAATGATTTTATAAAAAAATTATTGGGTTATCAATTCGATATTAGTTTTTTTATATTGGGTTATTGGGTTAACCGACAACCCATTAAGAATATAATAATTTACTATTTTTAGTTTTAGTCATACATAAATATTAAATAAAAAATATTAATATAATTATTATATTAGACTATAATTATAAGAACCGTACATAATTAACCCTACTTAATTCTAGCCTCTGCATTTATCCTTTAGTTTTTAGTATTACTTTAGTCTTTATTGTTGCAATTTAATCTATTTTGCTTGTTTCGATGTAGGTCTGTATCGCGTCAAATTATTAGACAAGTCATATATTTATTTTGAAAGCATTTTCTTATTAGTTAAAATCGTTAAAGACCAAAAATCGATAAATCAAAATCCAATAATAAATATCTTATTAATTTGATTATCAATTTAACATAATTAAAAATAAAAAACTGATAAACTAAATCAATAATACTTAAAATCAAACCGAACCAACCGATACACACTAAAATGGCCGCACACAGTTTTGAACCGCCAACAACAAGAATTAATATTAATATTATTTTAATAACCAATAATGCATGCCACGTGTGCCAAAATTCACACGCATACTACTCTTGGAGTGACAGTTTTAGAACACATAGTAAAGTATTTTCAGTATAATATATTTGGGACGGTGCTAGAAGCTCGGATACGAATTATATTATCTAATAGCTTTTACTCCAATAATATATTCATATTAATTTTTTTATCAAATATATATAAATATCGAAATTATAACTTAATCATTAATGATTAAAATCATTCTAAATTTTAAAAAGGAAAAATGACAAATATACCCCTAAACTATTGTAAATGGTATGTACATATCCTCCGTCATATTTTTGAGACATTGGTATCTCTGCCGTCTAAAAACTAGAGCATATATACCCTTTATACTAACGGATATACACGTGTCATAATCTTATCCACTGACCTGACATTTATTAAATATCAGATCGATGGATAAAATTGTGTCATGTGTCTCTATTTAGTCTTCAGTTAGATGGAAGAATATATATGCTCTAGTTTTTGAATGTCAGGCACCCAATATTTCAAAAATATGACAGAGATTATCTGTATACCATTTACGATCGTTCGAAGGTACATTTATCATTTTTCCATTTTAAAATATAAAATTAAAATTCTAAATATATATGTGAGTCAAAATAGAAAACAGGAAGCCGCACACAACACAAACTTAAATTTTGTGTGCTGCAAAAAAAACTTCACCTCTATATAAACAGTCACTTTGTGATAATACTTCAAACCATCAAAAAAAAAAAGAAAATTGCAGAAAAATGTCTGGTTTGATAAATATTTGGGCAACTGAATTTTCAAAGTTGTTGAAGAGGGAATCAATTTCACCAAAAGAGTTAAATCCAAAAAGTGAATTAATTGGTGAAAAGTATGAGATTAAAAAGTTGCCAATTTTGCAGAATTATTACTACTCTGACGCTTCAATTTCCATGATTGTTCATTGTGTTAGCCCTTGAAGAAACAATGGATAATGCTTGTTAAACTTTTTTTTTGTTTTGTTTTGTTTATATTTTTGGGCAGATTATGAATCCTCATCTTGATGTTTATGAGGAATAATGTACAGTTTTAATTTTGGTTTGTATATAGATCTAATTTCTCTTTTACATCTAATCATTTTGTAACAAAATGAATTTTTCAGCATAATACTAATATGTATTGTATTTGTTGGATCCAAATAATAATTGAGAATTAGAGCTTATAGTGATTAATGATAACAGACAGAAACCAACAATAAAGGATAGGTCTCTTAGTACGAGCGCTTCATTCAAAATAATCGAACTTCAATATGAAAACTAGATTTTTCTTTTAAAAAAAACTATAGACTAAGCCAAAGCTTCAAAATAAAAAAAATAACAGACTGAGTCAAAGCTTCAAAATAAATATCGAAAGGGAAGGGAGTATAAAATCATATTGTATAAGTATTTTTTGCATTAATTATAGTAAAAGAAAAATTTCCAATTTTAATAATCTAAATATTTGACTATTTTTTCCATAATGTGTCATTTGTAATGAGGAATAAGTCTTGGTCAACTCTTGATGAATTTTGTTAAGTATAACCAACTTTTAATTCAAAAATTTTTGCAAAAGATAGTTCATTTTCAAAATCATATACTTTGCAGTTTTCACGCAACTCGACTAATTCCGTTACCACTAGCATACATAATGGCTGAAACAATTCTATACAAGCTCGCTGCTGAAATCTTGAAAAGTTTGGGTTCTCTTGCTGCTCAACAAGTAGGATCCATTTACGGAGTAGCCAATGAGCTTCACAAGCTATCTACTACAGTTTCTTCTATCCAAGCCGTACTTACTGATGCAGAGAAGCAGCAGGGGAGTAGCCATCAGGTGAGGGAATATATTACATGTTTGCCTTAATTTTGTTATGATTATCAGGATCGAAATAATCAGGTGTCATGCTGAGTCCAACTTAAGCAATTAGTATGAGTTGAGGGATATGGGGATGTTTTAGGTTTGTGTATTAAGAGGTTTGTGTGATGTATGATCTAGGAGGAAGAATGGGTGTGGAGAAATGTTATTGTTAAAGAATCTTGGAGCATACGCTCATCAAGTGTTCGACAAATTGTCTAAGTGAAAACAAGTGGCTACTCTATCATTTGTGTGAACCTCTTACTCTCCCAATACGTAAACATGTCATTTAACTTAGTTTTATCTGGCTTATATGTCCTCCAATTTTTGGGTGTGCATTATACTAGTATAGAGTTAAACAAGTAGAGACACACACGTTCTACTCGGCGTCTTACATGAGAAATCACATCCTACATGGCATTGTACGTGTGTTATGCTAGTAGGATGTGTGTCTACTTCTTCAACTTTATATAAGTTTAAGTATCTACTTATGCACACTAAAAGTTGAAGGACATAGATACCATATGAGTCAAGTTTTAGCGAGGTGTTATAATAGCGCCGAAGCCCTATGTGCTATAATGTTGAGCCTAGGACGCTCTGGCTTTTCTATAGAAGCAGTCAACTAAGTTTTAAACGAATTAGCTCCTTGGTAATGGCTTAATCTATAGATAGAAAGCCCTATGATGGGAAACTACCACGTTAGGTTTGGAGAGAGATGGGACCGGTTATATAATAGGGAAAGTAGATGTAAGCTTTTTCTTTTAATAGCGGGAATATTTATATATTATGCCTTTTTTATGGATTGCTCATTTTCGCCTGTGGAGATATATCAATTGATAGGACCATGCTAAATTATTATCTTTCTTTTGATATATCTCTATTTATCGTTTGATGTTTGCTTTGTTAGCTTCGGCATGACACCTGATTATTTCGATCCTAACAGGACTGGATAATGAGGCTTAAAAAAGTGTTCTTTGAGGCTGATGATCTCTTGGATGACTTCGCCACTGAGGTTACACGTCGAAAATTGGTGAATAAGGCAGGCATCTTCTTCTCAAAATCAAACCCTGTGCTTTATAATCTCAAGATAAGTCATCGACTCAAGGCCATTCGACAAAACCTAGATCTAATTGCAAAAGATAAGGCCTCCTTAGATCTAGTTGAAATGAGGCAACCTTTGCTTCTGGAGCCTAATTCAGTCCAATTGAATTTGGATAGAGAGACTTATTCGTTTGTGCCTGATGGAGAAGTGATTGGAAGGAATGCTGATAAAAAGGAAATTGTGGATTTTCTTTTGGATTCTGAGGTTGAAGAGAATGTTGTGGTTATATCAATTGTTGGTCTTGGGGGACTAGGAAAGACCACTCTGGCACAATGGGTGTATAATGATGAAATGGTTAAGGTGAATTTTGATAAAAGATTGTGGGTTTGTGTTTCGGATGTTTTTGAAGTGAAAATGATTGCAGAAAAAATCATCGAATCTGCAGGAGGGGAGAAGGCTAATTACCTTCAACTAAATACAGTGCAAAATGAGCTTACGGAAATGCTTGATGGGAAGAAGTATTTGCTAGTGCTCGATGATGTGTGGAACGAAAATACCTTGAAATGGTCGAAACTGAAGAATATGTTGATTGGTGGAGCCAAGGGAAGTAAGATTTTAGTGACTACTCGTTCAGATGTGGTGGCGGAAGTTTCAGGAAGTGTTCACCAACATAAATTAGGGGACCTTTCAGAGGAAGAGGCATGGACATTGTTTGAGAAAATGGCATTTGAATGTAACAAAGAGAGCGAAAATTCGAATTTGGTGGAAATAGGAAAGGAAATTGTGAGAAAGTGTGGAGGAGTTCCTCTTGCAATAAAATCAGTAGGAAGCCTACTACGCCTCAAAAGAACGGAGAATGAGTGGATATATTTCAAGAATCAAGATTTGTCAAGTATCACAAGAGGGAGCAACGATGTAATGGCCATTTTGAGATTGAGCTATAATCACCTTCCTCAGCATTTAAAGATATGCTTCGCATATTGTTCCCTCTTTCCAAAGGATTTCAATATTCAGAGTTTTGATTTGATTGATATGTGGATTGCTCAAGGCTTTATTCAATCAACTATTAGCAACAGAGATAATGTGGAGGATGTTGCAAATTCATATTTCATGGATTTGTTAAGAAGGTCATTCTTTCAAGAGACTGAAGAACATGAATTGTTTCTGCTCTTTCAAGGAACTGAAAAACATGAATTCCTGCATTTTTATAAAATGCACGATCTTATTCATGATCTCGCGAAAGAAGTTGCAGATAGGGAATTCTTCAGTATCACTAAAACTGAAGATACAGAGGTTGTACCAGAACAAACTCTCCATGCGTCTTGTTTATTCCAGATTGATGGTTCATTGGTATTTCCCAGTGACTTCTATAGGAAGCATATCAAGTTGCGGACATTTATTTACTTAAATGGTTCCCCATACAGTGTCATGAGCAATTCAACCTTGGAGAGAATGATTTCAAGTTTTGAACGTTTGCGCATTCTACATTTATGTCAGCTGCAGATAGAACTTTTGCCTCAATCTTTAGGTGGACTGAAGCATCTAAGATACCTTGCTATTTCTTCTGAGAGCATTGTTACTTTACCAAATTCCATCACAAAATTGCATAACTTACAAATTTTAAAGTTGGTCAATTGCAATAAACTCACAAAGTTGCCAAGAGATATTTGGAGATTGGTGAGCCTTCGACGTTTGGTATGTAGATTCTGCCGCTCATTAACCCATATTCCGCCAGGACTTTGGCAGTTGGCAAGTCTCATGCATTTGGATTTTAATTATTGCTTATCCCTGGAAGATATGCCTGGAATTGGCCAATTGACGTCTCTACGGACATTGACAGATTTTATCATAGGCAAAGAAAGTTGCAAATCTGGTCTGGCAAGTGACAGGTTGAATGAACTAAAAGGCCTCGATCTCAGAAATAGATTAACCATTAACTTCAAGGGACGAGTCCATGCAATTGGAGAAATAACACTGACAGATGTAGTGAAAAAAATGAAACATCTTCGACAGCTGAATGTAGAGTTCGAATTTGGGAACTATGAGGATTATGATCTGATAATGTTGGAGGCCCTGCAGCCGCACCATAACATTGAAAGCTTGCGAATAGTAAATTATAGCGGGTCAAGGTTTCCAAGTTGGTTGATGGTTGAGAATCTTGGATTTTTGCTACCCAAGCTTGTTTATCTACGTATAGAATATTCCCGTAAATGCCAAAAGCTTCCACCGCTATGGAAATTGCCTTCTCTCCAAAGTCTTGTACTACGGAATCTCAACGTTGTAGCGAACATCGATGGACTTGAAGGTGATGATAAATTCATGCTACCATCAGATGAATGCTACTTCTCTTCCCTAAAACGACTTGAATTGCAGGCAATAAATAAGAAGATAATGAAGCAAATTCTTTGCCCACCGCATCACCATTCTCCTCTTTGTGATTTGAATAATTTGACTCTACGTTCTGTTGTTAGCCTAGTAACTATGCCAGAGGATGTGTTAAAGAGTCTGGTGTCGCTCCAATCCTTGTCCATTCAAAGTTGCAGAAACCTGGTCTCTCTATCCACATGTCTAACTCATCTCAGTTCCCTTGAGCATTTGTGGATAGACAATTGCCCTCAGCTCGACTTGTCCAGCGATGAGGCAATGCAATTTCAAGCCCCGGGGAACTTGTCAACTTTCATAGTTCTCAGGCTTGACAAGCTAACGACACTTCCAGTTTGGCTCCAACATTTCTCAGGTACTTTGAAATCAATAAACATTAGGATATGTCCTAACTTTGCAACAATTCCAGAATGGATTGGCGGCCTCATTTCCCTTAATCAGTTGAGGATTCATGGTTCCCCAATGTTGACATCCTTGCCAGAAGGCATGCGATCTCTCGCAGCATTGCAAATGCTAATTGTTATTAGAGGTTCATCAATCCTGAAGCAAAGGTGCCAGGAGGAAGTAGGAGAGGACTGGCCTAAGATTGCTCACATCCCAAGAGTTTACATACAAGAATGACGACCTGGTGCAAGTTGAGGTAATTATCCTTTTACGCCTGTTTGGAGTGTTGTTTCTCATTGTTTCACATAATGTATTGTTTTATACCTTATTATGTTGTGTTGTTGAATCAATGTTTGGATAGATAGATGAGTTGGGTTGCTGAACCGATCTTCTGGAGAGTTTAAACGAAAGAAGTTGTCATTTCAACTATGTTCTTGGGAGATTCGGGTCAATTAAAAAGTTGATAATTCAGAAGAACTTCTCTGAGGCATCCATTTCCATGGTTATTGGTATATCAAATGGTTTTCTTTAACATTATGTTTAAATAACGGATTATATTTGCAACGACCACTTAATCTCTAGCATTATCACTCCACTCAGACCCGACTCTCTATCTTCTAACGCGATGAATATGCTGGCAGGCGATAGCAAGTAAAATTTTCTGGCTTGTGGCTGAGCACAAGTCTTTTAGTTAAATTCCCTAGATCACTAGGAGACTTTCAGAACTATTGTATGGTGCTTAACGTGAGTATTAATTTAGAAATATACATAGTACTATTATTATATACACATAATGTGAGTGGGAGGTACATGAATGAGTCATAAACAAGAAAAGGATAGCTCAGTTTAGGGAAAAAGAAGATTCTTATATTGAAAGGGAGTGACATCAAGAGTGTGTTCGATACGGAGGAAAATATTTTCCAGAATATGCTTTGATTGATCAAAACTTTGGAAAATAAGTTCTTTAAAAATGAATAAAATGACTTTCCTCGTAGAAATAGGAAAATATAAGTTACACGAGTGGCATTCCACATTGATTTTCTTCTTACTCAAGGCTCGAACTCGAGATATTTGATTAAGGGTGAAGCAGTTCCACCACTACACTGCGCACAACTCATGTTGGTATCATAATCAAAATGTATATGCATGACATATTTTTTTTTTTTTGATAACCGAGAAATCCGTCAATGACCTTCCCTTTGGACCAATCACAGCCTTCTAAACTCGGTGGATAATGGGTCCACCCCTCTACCCTTCTCCACTTAAATACTGGGCTTCGTTTTGCATGGTGAGGACTTGAACCTGCGACCTAAGCCACAAATCCTCCACCTTTTGTCACTTGAGCTAGGCCTCGGGGGCGATGGCATATTGTATATACATTCATAAACTTGTAGGGAAGCCCACCAAATGACAATGTTGTTCTTGGATATTGAACCAAGTAACATAAATTATTTTTCAATTCATATATTATACAAGTGAGAGCATCTATCGAGAATAACCTTTTTATGAGATAGGTTAAGGCATGCATGCATCTACCCTACCCTGACCTCTTTTATAAGATCACACTGAGTATGTTATTGTATATATTATACAAGTGGAAATGCACTCACTGAGAGAACTTTCTAAAAAGTAAAAAACTTTAGAAGAAGAAAAAAAGGGAGAAACAATTATTCAGAGACAAAGAGAAAAGAGACAACATGCACATGGCCATAGGAGAAAAATGCCAAGAAACATTATAATGCTCTTTCCAATTTTCTTAGTTGACAAAAAACATGTATTGTTACATCATTTCTCCAAAAATTTATGTCCCCAAAATAGTATTTTTGTTTTTCTCTTTTTACCTAATAATTCCAAGAATTACAGCTCACAAACTCCCTCACTTTTTTCAGGAATTTCCAAGAAAATAAATTTTCCTTCTTCTTTTTTCTTCTAGGAAGAAAATCTTAACAAGGAAAGAATCCACCTTACAAAAAGCTTTTGCCAGCCTTTTATAATAATAATAATAATACACAGCTGATCCCTTCAATAATCTGCAACAAATATTTAAATCATAACATAAGCAAGTGGCAATATTTTAAACCATAGAAAAAATCTAGAGTTCATAACATTTTTAGTCCCTCAGTTATTGATAAATTCTAATTTTAGTCCTACGTGAAGGTTAGACAGACAAGTCGAGCCATATATCACGAGGATCAAAATCATAATTTACCAATAAACGAGAGATCGAAAATATTATTTTCCCAAATTTTACTATACACTTACCATCATGTTTCTTCATTTGGTTCCTTGCAAAGAGCATGCAAATGACTAGAAAACCAACTCCTGCTGCTCCTCCTAGTATTATAGCCACTGTCTTCCCTGTGTTTTGGCCTGTCCCTACACATTAATTGAACATACACAACTCTCATTACTATACAACTTTTTTATAACAAAAATATGAAATGAGAGCACACAAATCTAAGTTAGACAAACATCTTGTTAACAGTGACATATTATTAAAAAAAACACAATTTATCATGCTCCTTGTTTGTTTATTCCAAGATCCATTTTTTATTGAAGTATACAACTGATTTAATGAGGTAGACAGCTCAAAAATTCTAAGAAAGACAAAATCTTGATTAGAGTGTTAACACTTGCAAATTAAACCAGAAACCATTGTCACAGTCTAACATGTTTATCTCTCGTTTGATCATGAATTTTGAAGTTAAAACGTGAAAAGTTGAGTTTTTGAAACTTAAGTCGTGTTTGAACATGCATTTTACTTGGACTATACACTAGCTAAGCAACATATATGGTTTGGACCAGTTTTTGGGACTTTTGAAAATCTTATGAAGACGGATTTTCAAAATCTGATCCAAAATATACGGTCAAACAGATATTTAAAGATAAATTTTCGAAATCTATGACTAAACGCTAGCTAAGCAATCAATTCAAGGAAAAGTACCTGCTGAAGGAGATGGAGACCAGTATGAAGAAGATGATGATGATGATGATGATGATTTTGTGGGAGCCCCATTTGGATAATAATTATAACTGACAAAGCACTTATGAAGAAAAATTTGGCCAGAAATTGAGCTACCACATTCAACCTGAGCTCTTTGGACAGCACTTTTCACACACTCACCACAATCAGAAGAGCCTACATCCCCTTCACATTGTCCCAAAACAAAAACAGACTCATAATTTGAAGTGTAAAATCCATTATTAGCACTAGCCATGCCATTTTCCAATGTGGAAAAAGCAGTATCCCTCTTCTCCTCAAATCCACTCCCTGGTGCATTTTTCCCACTACAAGTCTTGTACAACATCTCCATTCCTGAGATTTGTGGGAAACCAGAGACTTCATAGAGCATGTAACAGCCTAAAAGCTGGATTCTTGCAGCAACAGGGGTGCCACAGAGCTTGTCAATCAGTATTGGCAAACCATTTACACAGTTATAACAATCAATATTAGAGAGGTCACCTCTACACTGAAAAAGACCAGTTATTGTAGTTTGGCCAGTACCAGTTGTAGTTTTGTAAAACTTGGATTTTGAAGATTGTGAAACAAGAGTGCCAAAAAGGGTTGAAAGGGCTTGTGAGTAAACACCAGATGGATCTGATAATGCCTGTTTTGCACAACCTTTGTACACTAAATTAGTGTTTCCAGATGCAGATTCAGCTGGTGCTACATTCTGGAAAATGGCTAGAATGACTAAATAAACAGAGAAAATGCAAAAAAATGGTTTCTTGGACAACCCCATTTTTGGGAGATCCTTGAAAATAGCTAGAATGGCCAAGAAAATGAATAAAAATGGTTTCTTGGACAACCCCATTACCATTTTTTGGAGATTCTTGAAATATTATACCATGGTTGTTTTTTGCTGTTTTGTAGATTTTGAGAGGAAAAAGATTGCACCTTGAAGTTTTTGTTTTTTTTTTTGCTTAAGATTTCAGTAAGGGATTTTGAAGGGTTGAGATGCTACTACTAGTACTAGTACTAGTACTATTTCTTCTTGAAATTTGTTACTTTTTTTCTGAAAAAAGGGGTGTTGGTTTTTGTAGTGGTGTTTTTGGATTCACTTTATTATTATAAATGGCCCACTATTTGTCTATCTTTGGATGTGCAGAACTGAGAAAAATAGGGTATCTCTATCTTTATCAGTTTATATATAATATATATGTATACAAAGGACAATTTGATACTGTATTTTTTAACCTCCAACTCTATTTTTTACTAACAAAGGCCAAGGGGGTGGGGTGTATTTAGAGAATGAGAACAAAAAAAATGGTTATAAAAAAACAACTCATAAAGTGGTAAAAAATATTCCCTAGGTAACAGAGAGGTGAAGAGAGTGGGAGTAAACATGGATTAACTGTGTAAGTTTGACTAAAGTACAATATTTTTTTAGAAAAAACATACCGTAAAATTTCAAGATTTTGAATTTTGAAATATTTAATAAGTTTCATGGTATATTTGTTTTGTATTGATTGTCTTTAGTTGAACATTATTTAATGGAGTTTGAATAAATATAGTGAATCTATTAATTGGCTTGATATAGTTATGGCAACCAATCTTTATCATGTGATAACTGCAAATATATATATTTACTTGAAGTTGTTAAGATTTGAAAGATTAGCTTATAATAGTAATAAATGATATAACTAGAGATGGTATCCTCATAAAGATTTTTGGTTTTATTTCTTTTTTCTGAAATAGTTACTCCCTCCGTTTCACAAAGAATGACCTATTTTCCTTTTTAGTCAGTTTCAAAAAAATGACCTCTTTCCATTTTTGATAACATTTTACTTTTTGCTTTCCACGTGTGACATGTATAACACCACAAGATTAAGGACAATTTTATACATTTGACATAACTTTAATTTAAGACCACAAGATTCAAAAGTCTTCTTTAATTTCTTAAACTTTGTGCCAAGTCAAACCAGATCAATCTTTTTGAAACGGAGGGAGTATATGGTATATAGAATTTAGTAATTTGACTATTTTAAATTCGTGTTGGTAAAGCTCAGTGTTGTGAAAGGCAATCGCCTCATTGTCAATGGCGAGAGGCGAGGCGAGGCAACCCTTCATCGCATTTTAACATTGTGGCGAGGCGATCGTCCCATGGCGGCGAGAGGCGACAAAGGCGCCGCCTTTTGTATTTTCTTTATTAAAAAAAAAGGCGATCAATTTAGGATTTTTAATGTTAAAAGGTAATTTTAGGATTTTCGACTAGACTCCTTAGGCGACTAGCTAGACTTTTGCAGTGACTCCAAAGTCCAATCAATATGTATTTCTTCTTTTCTTATTTAGATTTCTTCTTCCTCTGTTTCTTTTTCCTTCTTCTTCAGAGCCGCTTCCACCTCTGTTTTTTTCTCACTGTTTTGACTTTTGTTCTTTGTTCTGTTTTTTTCTCATTCAAGTTCTAAGTATGTACTATTTTCAACTTTTGGATTAAAATATTTTCTTATATGTTATTGTTGTTGAGATTTTGATTATTTATATATGCAATTAAATATTATTATTTTTTGGTATTAATTGAGCCGCACTTCAAAAAGGTGAGCGCCTCGCCACTCACTTCGCCTTGTGGCAAGGCAAACCCTTGTTGCCTTTCGTCATTCGAAACACTGGTAAAGCTTATATTAAGTATAAGTAAGAAAATAAAATGTATGATGGTTTTATTATTTAAACTTTTAGATGAGATTGAAATTGATTAGGTTCCTTTTTTGTTTGCAACTGAGTAGATTAAGTCTCACCGTTGTTCATTATCAAAAAGAATTTTGAAGATATGATTAAAAACATAAAAGTTGTGTTCTCATTAATATGTTAAATTTTTAAATGATATGATTACAACCCAACCCATCTTATGCTCTTTTACGTCTTGAGTTTTTATGTTTCATCATCTAGTTTATGTTCTAGAATTCGGACCGAATGATTCTATGAAATGGATAACATAAGAGATATATTCAATATCTTATTAGAAATTACTCCATTTTCAATTTTGAACCCAAAATCTATTATAAAAAATGGAGGGATTTCATAGTGTTATTTATTCTTATTTAAGGTAAATAATGATGGGTTTATTCTATACCATACGCTCCAAGCAACTGTCTTTAGGTTCTTCTTAATATAATTCTCAAATATTATATTTTGTCTTTTTGAAGAATGTTTTGTTCGAAAATTGAAGTAGAAGACAAGAATATTATTATCAAACTATGATTACTAATTATTAAGGTTTAGAAGAAGATGTTTTGTCATTTGTATGTACTCTAATATGGTCACTATCGTGGCAATGACACTTCAAAACACAAATTCAAAGATAAAACAAAACAATCAAATTAACTATGTGAATGAGTTAAAATCATTATGAAAGCGGGACATAAATTCGATGATGTGGCACTTCAATTTTTTTATATATATATATTTGTTATGTATTTCTCCACAATTTTCCTCAAAATCTAACAAATAGACAAGGTATGTTAAAATATTTGGTGAAAGAATATATATTCACATTTAATAAAATTTTAAAATCAAAATAACATAATATACACACACATATATATATAGGGACTATTAATTTATTAATCCAAATTATACATGCCTCAAAATTGAAATAATCACCAAAATACTAAACATAGCAAGGATCACATAAAAAATTATACCTAAAAGGTCATTCATGTCTTGGATGGTCTATTTATTGACATTGTTGTTATTGTTAACTTAACCAGTCTCTTATTAAATTAAAGTATTGAATATAGAAGTGTTAAACAATATTAAGTTGAACAAAATTTAAATTTATTTGGTGATAGAGTCGTAAAAATACATATTTCTTCCATATTTTAAATCTTAGCTTCATGAAAGACTTATGTTATTAAAATACCAAAGAAATAAAGTCATATATCAAAACACTATGTGATTAATATATAAAGAGTCATCACGTTAAAGAAAATTGCTCCCTTCGTTTAAGGATGGTAATGGGGCGGTGCAGGGAGGGGGAAGGTTGAGTTTAACCCGCAATTTTTTTAATTTGCTCTGTTTCGCTTAACAACTTTTCATTTTCAACCCATCTCACTCCACCCGACATAATTTTTTTAATATTTTTTTTCTAATTAAGTTTAATACTAAAAGTAAATTCATTTTTTTCATTAAGTTGGTTTAATTAAATAGATAATGACTTAAAAAATTATTTTTTAGAGGTCAATTGGGAAACATGTAAGAAATTTTTATTTTTTATTGAACAATTTTTATTTACTATCTCGCATATTTTAGTAGCTTTAAAAAAAATCTTAATAAATAACGATCTATCATAACATGTAAAAAATTAAAATCAAGTTTGAACCCGCATAAAATCATATATACCCGCAACTCGTCCACCTTGCATTACTTAAAAAACCCACTTCAACCCACCCCGCATCCCTCAAACTCCGCACAACCTTAAATCCTCCCCCAATCCGCATCTGCCCCACCACACTGTCATCGCTATCTTTGTTTCAATTTGTTTGTCGTATTATTTTTTTTGTTAATACTAATGTATCTACCTCTTCACATATCCTTAAGAGTTAAGACCATAAGACTCAGAATTATTCTTTATTTCCTTGAATTTTACGTCAAATCAAATAAACAAACAAAAACAATCAATTTCTTTCTATGTCAAGTCAAAACCCGATAAACAAATAAACGAAACCAACTAGTCATCATAAGAAAAGAAAAGAATTGATACAAAGTCAAAAATCAGAATATCCTTTTCTAATAAATTCTACTAATAAATAGCTATCTTTATTTTTCTTATATGTTTTTCAACTGTTAATATAATTCGTCGGTGCTCTGTATCTTCACCTCTGTTTTTTTTTTCTCAGCTTCTCAGATCACAAAAATCTGAATGTAACTCAAGAAAAATACCCCCTTTTGCTTTTACATTGCCTTTTTCAACAAATTTTTGGATTTGGGTTTCTCAAATTAACCATTGAAATCTCAGTTTTTTATCTGAATTTCAAAGATTTTGAATTGGGTAATTGGTTAAAACGAAGATAAACAGGTAGATAGATATGTATGGTGTAAAGGATACAGTTTCTGAGAAGCTTTCTCGATTGTTTTCAGCTTCTCCTTCTAAATCTGTTGATCAACAATCTCAGGTTCTTTTTTCCTCTTTCTCTGTTAGAATTTGAGATTTTGTTGGTTATGAGTTTTTTTGTCTTTGATCTGTATGTGTAGCTAAAGTTTTTTTTTTTTTTTTGTGTGTGTAATTACAATTGCTTTTGCTAGCAATGTTAACTTTTTGGTGATTAGTTTGTGTATGATGTTTAAGGAATTGGGTAGCTGAAAAAGATGAAAACTTTATATGATGTTTAAGGAATTTTTATACATGAGTTTGTAATTGCGATAACAACATACTTAGTCTAATTCCGTAAGTGGGGTTTGTCGAGAGTAGGAGACGTTTGTGAGGTAGAGAGGTTGTTTTTGATAGACCTTCGGCTCGGAAGAACAAATATTGAAGCATAATTGCAAGAATGATATGACGATAAAATAGCAGTACTAGAGTAGTTAGAAAAAATAATGGTAGCAAAGGCCAAAGAGGCAAGATAGACACAACCAATAAAGTGATAGGTAACAATAAAACAAAGTAAGGAAACACTTGCTCATGTACTAAATAGTAATACTACTAATAGAGAGGAAAGTAGCAAAGAAGACTAGCCTTTTGACCTTCCCCTTAAAGATTCTACAACACTCGTCTACCTACTAATCTTCTATCCTAATCCTCGACCACCAAACTTTCCTATCTAGGGCCATGTCCTCATTCAATTAGAGGTGAGTCATGCCCTTTCGAATCAGCTCCTCCAATTCTTCAACCTCTCCCAAGTCCTAACACCTATTTATGGTAAACCTTCCACGCCTCTTTATTGGTGCATCCACACATCTTCTTTGCTCATGCCCGAACCATCTCAACCTAGCTTCCTTACCTTGTCCTCTACGGAGGTCTTCGTTCCTATTCATATCCCTTGTAGTATGCCTACCCATCCATTTGAGCATCCTCATCTCTGCTACCTTCATCTTTTGAACATGAGCATGAAATAGGTGAGTGAAAGAAAAAGCAAAATGATGAAAACTATATATCATGTTTAAGGAATTTGTATATGAAGTGAATCAAGTAACTAAAAAAGGAAATAAGATGAAAAAAGAAAAGGTGAAAACTTTCAAAAACGTCGTAAGATTTAGTTAGTTGTTTCATGGTAGTTTCTTTTGTGGTTGCAAAATATGAAATAGTTGATATATTTATGAGAACAAAAGTTTACAAAAAACCACACCGGTTGTTTAAGCTCAAGTTTGTTTATAGAAGTTTGTCACTAAATGGAGTAGCATTCATCAGACATTCAGATATACTATTTGATGGAATTATATTCATATAGAGTTTGGATTTCCTGCTGGAGAGTGAACTGCTGCTCATGCTACATTGTTCTTGTTTTTATTCTTTTGTGATTTAGGACATTTGTTTATTTGAGCAAAAATTAAGCTCTACATTGTTTTTTTTTTTTTTTAATAACCGCGAAATCCATATGTGACCCGCCCTTTGGACCAATCACAGCCTTCTAAACTCGGTGGATAATGGGCCCGCCCCTCTACCCTTCTCCACTTAAATACCGGGCTTCGCTTTGCATGGTGTGGGGATTGAACTTGTTGGCTTTTTGAAGTTACATTCCCTAAATGACTCATCATCCCATCCTAAACCTGACAGGCAGTCTGATTTGTAACTGGATCTAGTTGAAGTACTGAATTTGTTGTCCATGAAATCATCTTCAGTAGGTAAAACATTAGATGAAAGGGGTTGTGAAGAGTTTCAGTATTTCCAGTTCACACAAACTGCAATGAGCAAGAAAGCCATCAAATACAATATTCCTCATAAAGAGGCTTATCAGTCTTAGCAAACACATTTATAATATGAAATACAATATTCCTATCAGTAAAACAAATATGGATGACATGCCCTTGTTAACATTGGCCTGTTTGGTTTTGCAACCAAACGAAGTCAGACACGTGGTTTTGCATTGTTCTCCCATAACAAAGGGAGATAATTTTGTTCTCCAAGAACAAATGTGATGTAAGGACCTTGCCGGGTCAGAGGGTCCTTTTTAATACTTTGAATCTCTATAGGATTAGTAATAAATAATGATAATTGGCCAGTTTAACTTACTAATTTCACCCATATTAAAGTTCCAAAAATTGATGAGGCATTTTGAATATTTTATTTTATTTTTACAGAAAACAACCCAAGCTCTACATTGTTTTCCCTTACTTATTTTGCATTAGGAGACTTGTTGTTTGATAGAGGGTTGCCTTTATCACTATCCAATGCATATTATTTGTAACATTGTTAGCTCTCTCTGTGTTTAGGTCAGGCCGTATACTAAGGAGGGAAAATCTGTAACATCTTTTTTATCTTTCCTTCTACCATCAACATATTTTGCGAATACAAGAGATCGAAGAGAGGTCAAACCACTTCAATCAAATTCTTTTACATGGAGAAGTAAAAGTTTCTCGTTGCGCAATAAACCTCTGGATGATTTTGAGGTTCACAACGATTACAAAGAGATACCAGACATTCATCCAGAAAAAGGTGAAAATGGCTCCATCAGGAGTTCAGTTTGTGTGAAGAAGGAGACAGTAAATGCAGACAATGATAATGGAGAGCCTACTTCTGAAACTTTTGAAGATGCTCCTGATAGACACAGCTTTGAGCTGTCACTGGCCTATCTAACCACTGATTCTGTTTTCATTACTCCAAATTTATATGATTTTTTCCAGTCTTCCCTTCCTAATATAGTGAAAGGTTGTCGATGGGTCTTGTTATATAGGTAATCTTGATTTTAAAATAGTTTCTGCTGCGACGTCTATTATAACTTCGGTATCCTGAATACTAATATCTATCCTGTTCATTCTAATGAAGGGCAGTACGGCCAGACACGGTATATCACTCCGTACTCTTATTCGCAAGAGTGCTGATATTTCTGGTCCTTGCTTGCTGGTATGTTCACCTAAATTGCTGCAAACATTTGTCGTGCATGCATTCCCGACTTCTATAGCAATTTTTAAAGGATCTCTTCTTTCTTTTGAAGATGAATTTTCTTTATAATGTTTGTGTCAGATTACTGGTGATAAGAAGGGTGCTGTGTTTGGTGGGTTGCTCGAGGCACCGTTAAAGCCTACTGCGAAGAGGAAGTACCAAGTAAGGAAGCAAACACATGCAGTATTTAATTTTCTTTAACTGAAACAATCTAATGACGAAGTAATGTTCAATAAGAAAACCACCAGTTTCTGGTCTAATCTTACTCTTGGTAATCGACTTGGTGCAAGTAAAGCGTTTCAAACTCCCTTTACTTCAAATGAAGAGTTAAAAAACAATAGCCTATGTTTTCCTTCTCCATTTTCACCGAGCATTGGTTTTATTTTTAATACTAATGTGATTATTGTATTATTGTGACAGGGAACAAATCAATCATTTGTATTCACAACTCTATATGGTGAACCAAGGTTATTTAGACCAACAGGTAAGAAATTTGTTCTGGATGTTTGTTACAATATCAGTTTGTGTAAACGCAGTAATAGAAAATTTCCATTTGAGAAAAACTGCATGGATGAATTAACTATGAGCTCTCACAGTTAAGATGAGTCAAAGATGTATGCCAATGACCTGCTTTAAACAGTGTGCAGAAGTTATCACAATAAAACATTCAGAAGTTTTATTTTTTCTCAAAAGAAAAGAAAAGGCTTCCAGAAGTTATACTATGTTGTGTTGTTACATTCTTACAAGGAACCTAATTTTCACCTTTCGACATAGTCTCTCTGATGAAAAACGTATGCTGGTTTTACTTCGTAGTAGGTACTGTATACTGTCACCAGCAATTTGAGGTGATAAACATATCTCAAAAGTCTAATCCTTTCTGACAATTGACAATTATCAGCAAATTAAGTCAACTTTATTGTGGCCCTTGATGAGATTCTTTCCATCTCCACATATGATCTTTTTTCTCTTCTTACTTCTTTTTGTTTGGTGAGAGGAGTGGCAAGAGTTAATTCAAATAGTTTCTTTACAGTCCATTCAAAGTAAGTTATTATGCTACCTAGCTTTGTTCCACTATCCAAATTGTTCTAACATATGTTACGGCTAGCAGACCACCAAATACAAAATAAACAACAACATACCCAATGAGATCCCATCCCAAGTGGGGTCTGGGGAGGGTAGGGAACCTTACCTTGGTCATGTTTTTGTTAAGCATTCTTTATGATAAATCTTCTTGCTCAGTACACATCCAAACTTGTCCATCGTTCAGTCTCTTTGTGTTGGAAGTTAGCATAAAATATGAACTTTGTATACCCATTATGATACATGCAATGCAACAATACAAAAGGTGTATATTAGTTGTAGAAAATCCCAAGAATCCCAATCTGAAGTAACCCATGCAGACATGAACTAAACTGTTGCCATTTTGGAATAGGTGCCAATAGATATTTTCACTTGTGTTTGAATGATATCCTGGCACTCGGAGGAGGTGGAAATTTTGCTTTAAGCTTGGACGGTGAATTGTGAGTTCCTCTGCCTTGCACTATACATTGTTGCTTGCAAGTTGCAAATTTCTTCTTTTCTTATTTCCAATTTTCTGCGAAGGTTATCTGGCAGCAGTGGACCTTGTGAAACATTTGGGAACTCATTTTTGGCACATGATCAAGAGTTTGAACTGAGGAATGTTGAGGTAACTTCCTTAGTAACCCCTCGTCTTTGTGCCCATTCATTATTCTACTTCCAATCTAGTTTCAAAACACTACCTTAGGATCGATGTATTACCAACTTAAAGAGAGAGAGAGAGTGTAACATCCATAAAACTACTAATTTTCCTTTTCTTATGGCTAAAGATGATCGTATGGCTTTGTGAGAAATTGTCTCAAACTCACTAGTCACTAGGACTGTGTTCTAGAGCTAGGACATTGTATATTTGGTAGCAGACTCATGAAATATTTGAATAAATTTATTTGTCATTCTATCACCAAATCTTTGACAATTTCTTCTTGTTGATGCAGCTATGGGGTTTTGCGCATGCGTCTCAATACCTCCCCTCATACCAAGCCTAGATTTTCTTGGTTCATTTTTTTTGTTAGCTATATTTTTGAATACTTCTATTTATTCTTTCATGTCCATGAAGCAGTTTCCTCCTCTATAATCCTGCTGGACATGGGCCGATTGCAGCATAGGGACAAAAGTCTAGCAATTGTGAGTTGATATGCATGTTGATCATTAGCCTAATATTTATTTAGCATATTCTGAATCCTTCAAGCCAAGGGAGGCTTTATAGTGTATGATTATTGTGATTTTATATAATAGCAAACCACAAGTTCATTTTTACTATTTACTTTGAGCCTTTCGTGTTGTGAGTAGACTCTCGTCTCAAAAACCTGCTACAGTTGCACACAACAATGAATTCGAATCAACTTATAGAGACGTGATCAATAACATAACATGGAAAAATATCGCATAGTAACATGAATGTCATGGAAATCTTTAATGCAATATCTACTATGGCTACAAACATAACATCTCAATGTACTGTAACTGATCATTATCCATTCAGAGTTTTGCTTCCAGGAAGGACGATATGGTTACACAAGAATGATACAACAGAATACTAACCCAAGGCTGGTTTTGGGATGACTGAATAAACTCTGCACCTCAGATGTTATCCCAAGTTTGTGGTTATATGTCTATTAGCCTGCCCACCCCAAAATTTAGCAAAAACCAGAAGAACTACATATTAAAGAACAGGACCCATCGACCTCCTACCCTCGAGATAGTACTCTGTGATCTTGCAGCAGATGCAAAGGAAGAAGCTGTTTGCTTTAACGCTGGAAATGAGCCTAACCCTCCATTTGATCCTCACCAGGCAGCCCGAATATTCTTAAATTGCGGTCCATAGATCCGACAGCTATGTACGATGCATCTGGACCAAATTTCAGACATGTTGCTTTGCCTGCATTAGATGATAACGATAACTATTATTACCTTTATAAAGACATGTAACATATGTCATCAAGAGCACATTTTTAGAGAGTCTAAAATAAGAGGAAACACTATACCTGTGCCTGATAAGTCAGGGAAGGTTTTGATGTGATTCCAATCAGCCTTGACACTGGCGACTTGATAAACTCTGATTCAGCACAGAAAGAAATGACATAAACGTTAATTGACAAAAAGATTAACTCCAGGGATCACTTAAGGGATACATAATCGTAATCAAAGTACAATGATAAACAATCCACCAAGGCTCTTGGTTTTTCTTTTCTTTTTTAACTCCCTCCAAACCACTTTACTTGTCGGCCTTACTATAAATAGATGGTTGAGTACATCCTTCCCATTTTCCCCTTACTAATAATTATTCTTGGAAATAATAAACATTGACTAATTAGCATAGAAAACCCAAGTGAAGAGCACATACAAATGCTTCAATATTGTGATTGCTAGATTCACTCTCTTTATATTACTCTTAAACATTTTAAATCATTAAAGATGATAAATAAGGGTATGATGGTTAAAACAGATTTTCTTAAGGGCCGTGAAAACCAACAATGTAACGAGTAAGGTGGTCCAGAGGGAGTATTGATCTATGCTGAAGTCTTTTGACACCCATCAAGGGGAACTACTTTTAAGTTCAAGAAAAATGAGAAGTATCAGGGTCTATATATTTGTGTAGCTGTCTTACCGTATATCTGAGCCTCCTAAGGCAAGATAACTTCCACTATGGTCAAATTCCACTGCAAGTAAAAGGAGAAGCAGATTTAGACAATCTTAGATGCACATAAAATTGTTAAAGAAAATGAATTTATGATAGAAGTAGCTTATATCAACATCCTGAAAGATGAAGGTACAATAGAGTAGTTATAACACTACTTGAAAAGAGTCTTGAGTCATAACCAATATGCAAACTGTGTAAAAAATGAGAAGCTCTGAAGTAGACTTCTGAATTAGAAAGCTACCAGACTTTCAAAAGGGAATGGCCCATAAACAACAGTGGAACTTGAGAATTGAGATGGCATTCTCAAACATACAGTACTTCGTTAATGTGAACACTTCCCAGACTAAAAAGGAAATTTCCCATAAATGACAGTCATATGTTAGTATGCTGTAATATACAGTAATCCATGAAACAAATTTTTTACCTTCCGAAACTACTCAAGCAAACACTAAAATATCTTTATTTACGAACTACCAAAGCTTCTTTGAATGGATTCAGTGTCTTGCTTCAGTAGAATGCAGTTAATGTATACCTGATTGAGTTGGTGTGTTTTCATCATAAGGAGCGAAAGTTCTAAAGTTCTTCAATTTGCGTAAATCCCAAAGTTTAACACCATCATGAGCAGCAGTCTGATTATTAACATAGAAAGGAAACATCAGTCACAAGTTCAATCACACATAGCTTTACGCCAGTGAAACAAAGATTATCAAAAGCTTAATTCAGTATTGGAATACTCACTGCTAAGAAATAGCCATTTTCTGAAAAGGAAATAGCAGTTACAGACCCAACATGGCCATCAAATTTTGCAACATTTGCCTGAAGAGAAGCACCAAAAAAAAAAAACACACACAGAGAAAACAAACAGTAAGAATACTAGGACAGAAGAAGAGGAATGACATGAGCAATCATGCGGACTTTGGAACAAACAGACCTGACTTTTTACATCCCATATCTTGACCAGAGACCCTGAAGTCCCAGTTCCAAGGATCAGACCATCAGGGTGGAAAGCTGCGGAAGTATAGCCCTCAGATTCTGAAGCATCTGCTACCTGAATTACAATATAAATTTTTTTTAACAAGTCAATTAGTTTATAAAAGGTGATTGATGACTCCCCAACCATCTACACATTGTTTCTTGAGAATGAGAGCCCAGAGGGAAAAGCAACCTGTGCAAGGCATAAACCAGAAGCAAGATCATAAAAGCACCACGTGCTATCAAGAGAAGCAGTAACAAAATAATTATTGGTTGCATGGACAGTGACAGCTTGCACCTGCAATCATTGGTAGATGTATATGTTAAATCACTGATTAAAAGGTTTGAAAGTGAACTATATTCAGTTGAAAGCAACAACCTAAAAATGAAGTAATGTCAAAATGTCAAGGGTGAAGGCAATTTCTAGAGTCTGCAGAACTAATATTCCAAGGCAGAGACAACATAACATTGATTTCCACTAGCCCCCTTTTTCCCGCGAAGTGTTTTCCCTTTGTTTTCTTTTCCTTCAAGCAGAATGTGGAGAAACTTTTTGAGGCATGCAGGCAATACATTCAAGAAGTGGAAGCTCACTAAGAAATTAGTCTAGGGACAAAAGAATTAAATCTAACATGAAGTAAAGACAACTCCAACGACAAAAGAAATACATTTTTTCTCTTTGATAGTTGATACAGCAGCAGATATATTCCCAAGTCAACCTTACCATTCTCAAAAAATAAAAAGATCTAGCAATTTCGGATCAAAAAACATTTTTTGTAATATGGATCTACTCTTTTAATACATGGGTAACATTTTTATAGTACAGCGAAGCATTAGTCCCAAATAGGTTATTTTGAACTACCTTATCAAAAAAAAAATTAGTTCCATCTCCATGCATTCACTTCTTAATGATCTATTTTATCATTCCCATATCTAAGCCTAGAAAGGAAATATCCAAAAAAGTGGAATGCTAAATGGGGAACCGAGATAGAGATCAACACCAGATAACGCATTAACTCGTTTTCCAGAATCAATATTAAGTTTTGTGCAATCAAGCAGGACAATTACCAGCATTGTGTCTTTCAATAATAAAAAGGTATTTCAATATCAGTACTTCAGTATTGATCAACAAGTTGTAAATATGAAATTACCTCTGCTGTATGATCCTTCAAGACATGCCTACAGTCATAATTTCCATTTTCAGAACTTTGCCACACACGAACCGTCTGCAAAACTCAGCTACACAGTTTAGTAAAACATCAAAGGAAGAATGCAACTGTGTATTAAGTAACAGCATGTTACTGTTTATACTTCTACTACTTAGTAAAGGTGCCAAAACCATCTGAAATGACAATAACCTTTGACTCTAAAGTTGCTGCCATATTAAGAATTTCCAAATCCTACTTCTAACCAGATCTGATCCTAGAAGGCTAGAACTGAAGAGGCAAAATAATGATTTTCCTTTTTTTTATCCGTTCTATTCTTGGAAGCATAGCTAGTATATTTGGTGGCAAAATTTTAAAGAAACTCCATACTGAAACATCCAATATCACTGGTTCATGATTAGATATTCTTTACAAGTGAACTCTTTTCGGTAATTCCAAAAGAGTAGCACATAACATGCCATAGAAGGGGAGAACATACTAAAGGAAGTATAAGCTTTAACAAGACAAGAAGATGAAGGCTACTTTTGATTATTGAATGAGCAGTGCATGTTCAACTCGCATTAAAGAGAAACAATCAGGTGTACCTTATCTGCTGAACCAGAGACCACGAGTTCACCCTCAGCCGCAAATTTAACACTGGTAACCTATAAAGGCAGAATATACTGAGACAGATTTTTTTGAAATTAACTACTAAAACAAAAATTCTCGCTAAGAAAACATAGCTAATGAATTATCAAGTGATAGTAAGAAAAGTATCAATAAGATGACAGACCCTCTTTGAATGACCACTTAGTGTTGATATGATCTGTCCTGAAGGTCGATCAAAGATCACAGCATTTGAATCAACTCCACCAGTAGCAATTATGTCCTGTCAAAACATAAATTAGAACTAGACATGCTGAAGTAGTTAAACCATAAATATGCATCAAGAAAACAAGCAAAGGTAAGAATCAATTGGCACAGATCATTGAATATCTGCAACAACTTTCTCCTTAATCAAAATATTTCATCTCATAAAGACAATCTTTTAATAACACAAAATTATTCCTTTGTTTTGCACTAATGTGATAATGCAGATGTATGAACAGGCTCTAGATCTAACTTGCTAGCTCATATTCCGAGTACATACCATAGGAACATACTCCTGTAAAACCACTCGTGCCTCAACGTAGAAGTAAAAAAATTCATCGTGTGTATCTAGATAAGCACTCAATACTTACGTAGCTATAAAGACAACTTTCAAAGGCAAGGCTATTTATGCAATAGCTATTAACTTATGCAACTGTCCTAAAAGCAGAAGTTTCAAAACAAATGACTCATTTTAGCTAATGGGAATATATTTTACTCTATGTTAAGTGGATCTTTCATTTGAGTCAACATATGTGTCAAACAGCGTGATGTGGGCATCGGTACTTCACGCGACTTCTTCAAATTATACTAATACTTGGCAGGAAAAGTGCAAGTACGGGTACCAAATTCATACACCCGCATTGGATAAGTACACATGGCCAAGTCCAGGAAACAGATTTTGGCTGTATCTCCCTTGTGAACAATAATGAAAAACAAATCACAGGAAAAACAGAAGAAAGAACTTACCTTAGCATAATGAATATCCAAAGACAAAATGCCCGGTTTGTTGGTTTTGTGAAGAGGAAAACTATTCAGTTGGGTATATCTCGCCAAAGCATCCACAGGGGCCAATGTTGCCGGTATCTAGGTGGGAAAAGAAAGTGAAAAATAATCATTTTTCATCTAACTAGGAGAAGCGGCAGCAAGAAAGTGCTCATATAACACCTACTTACATTAGTCTAAAGAAAGGAGTGATGCAATATCAGAAGAGAATGAGGGAAAATTACTACATATAAATCCCTCCAAACATGTGTAGTAGATATTACCTGTCGTTTTTTCCTTTGTTGTGAAAGACCAGCATTACATTCAGTAAGAGTCTCAATGACAGAGTGTGATATCCCAGGGCGAATTTTCTTTCCATCAGGGCCCGTATCCTCATCCTCAGCAGCTATTGATACAAGTTGATAACATGAATAATAAGTGTGGGATAAAGATGGTACAAGACACATAAAAGAATAAAAAACAATTACCTCTTTTCCCATTGCTTACAGCAGTAGTACCAACTGCTGTAGTGGCTGCCATGGGTATTTGTCTTTCAGCCTGGGCAAGCAACCCCCTTGCCTCATCCCTTTCCTTTTTCAGCCTTGCAATTACCCTGCAAGCAGCATCATGCTGCCAAGATAAGACATAAATTTAGCAAGGCATGTACTAGACGAAGCATGCAGAACAATGTAATACGTACAAGCAGCTACTAGAAGAATGTACGACGAGAGAACTGGGAGAAAATTGTCCAGATGTCAATTTTGGTTATTGAGAAGAGAGAACTCTGGATTAGAAAGACAGGACAAAAAACAGAAAAGATGACAAAAATGAAATGTACAGTGAATCTAGAACCTGATTATTGGCTCAAGAAGCAACAATACCAAATATTAGGATGCTTATTCCTACTCAATTTTGACACTAACAGACACCAGTATGTGTCACCAGTCTTGCTTGTGTTTTTCTTTGAAGGAGAACTCGTGTCATACAAGAAAAACTCATGTCGCGTTACAGGCAATAGGACAATACTTATTTCTTTCCTATGCTTAAAATTCTTTTTCCATTATGACAAAAGAGAGATAGCTTGGTAGTAAGGAATAAGGATCCCCCATCTCCAACATAAAGTTGGAGTTTTAATCATAAAAGGAGCAAAAGTGACAAAGATCCACTGTTGAGATCCTAGGAAGGGAGTTACAGGATGTTGGGTTTTACCATAGAAAAAAAAAATTCTCGTTAAACAAAACAGAAAACTTGAAACAATAAAGGACATTACAACGGAAAAGTAGCACAAAAAGAGAACTTCTAACTTTGCACCGCCTAGTTTCAGAATTTTCAATTTGTGCTTCCTCTCTCCTCTTCCATCAGTAGTATATGAGGCTGCCCTAATGTCCATAATGTCTACGTAAGCACTCAAATTTTCAGAAAACTAATCATTGCATCTACGTTATCAAATATGATTTCTAGGACAAACTCCCCAGAATAAAGATTGCCAGATGCTTAAGAGTATGTAGGTCACTTCTTTCACCTGATATAAAGCATGGCTCAGCTCTTGCCTTGCAGTATGTAATTGTTGTTCCAATGCAAAATTTGACAGCATCAGGCCATCCCATTCCTACAAGACAAAAAAAATTAAGACGAAGCATCAATGTAACAAATGCTCCAAGATAAATGGTAATTTGTTTAGTAGTCGCACCACGTAAAGGATTAAGAGATGAAAACGCTATTTGATAAACAACCAGTTAGACTAAAGAATAAGAGATCAACAATGCACTAGAAATCATGCTGCTGAAATTGGTTCATCATATGTAATAAGGCTTTATTTGGAATCTTCAAGAACTAAGCTACGACCATAAATTTCTAGATGATGATTTTAACCTGAGCTGCATGCCACAGTCTAATTGAACACTGAACAAAAACAAATACTTAAGAAATCCCTTTTATTAGAAAAAAAGCATTTTGTCAGATGAGGGGCATATCATGAGAAACCTGCTTACAATTTCCAACAGAACACGCGAAGGTAAATCTTCGCAGAAGTGCTTTCAACGGAGATGATTAAGGAAGATAATTTCGCAAAATGATATTTGATTATCCCGGTTCCTCAGCATCCATACTAATTAAGTTGCAAACAAACCTCAGAAATGGGAAGCAGAAAATCAAGGATCAAAAACACGTACTATTTGGAACATTCCCAACATCCCAGGAATGCTAGCAGCCTGTACAGGTCGGGGTTTAACTATCTGCAATAAGCACCAATAATAGTAAGCTCCACGTTGTAAACCCATGTGAGATCATACCATAAAGCTAATACTGGGGAAAATTAGAAGCAAATTACATTTCAAATTTCAGACAGTACTACCTTGCCAGTTTTAACAGGGATAATGTCATCTGCCGTCAATGGCTCTCCAGTAATAGGACATTTGCCATAATCCTGCACCAACCAAAAGGACAAAACGATTAAGAAACACATGTTCACTTAAGAACATGTTGCTGCCTTCAGCTAAAGGTCAAAAATACCACTTAACCCCAAAAAAGGATGGTGATACTCCCACCGGACAACTTGGAAAATTCTCCTACAATCAAGCTACATGAATACTGTTCTTTCTGCTCAACCTTATCACTTTTAACAAAAGCCTGAGTTGACAGTTGACACTACTTAAGTTTATATTCCCTATTATGAACCCATTAGGTGAGGAGTGTAGACAGGGAAGATAGAGACCAGCAATTCAAAATTTATACTGGATTAAATATACAAAAGACAAACAACTATTTTTTTTTGTTGAAACGCACAAATTAAAAGAATTAATATAGAGGATCCATATAACCCAACCCTAACTAGCTCGAGATTGAAGCATAGTTTGTCTTTAAAACCGTACTTTTTCAAAATTTCTCCTTCCTACATCTCGCATGAAACAACCTCGGGCATAAATCCATTTCTCTTCAAAATGAACCACAATATCGATCACACGGATCAAATAAAAAAAACTACTGCTAAAAGAATACACACTGCACACATCAAAAATGAGTTTAAAATTCTGAAAATGTAGATAATTTTCAAGCTATTAATCAATCACACAAATTACAGATATCTCTCTATAACAAACATAGATTGGTAACTAACACAGCAAACATAGATAGGTAAACTATAAAATGAAGGTAAATAACAAATTATAAAAACTGTATTTAGTACAGAAATGAGATAAAACTCACAGAGATATGTCTTTCAATTAAACGCTTTTCGAAAAGGAGTCCGGACTTCTTCGAAACTACTGGATCCTCCGGCACCTCGCCGGAAACTGTAATGAAAAAAAAACAGTGAAAACTACAGATCAGAGACGCAAAAAAAAAAGATCTATATTACGGAAAATGTGCATAGAGAAAGAAAAAAAAAGTAGATAGCGATAGAGAGAGAGAGAAAGTGAAGCTTACTTGAACAGTTCATTGTTGAAAGAGAGAGAAAGGCAAAGAGGTAGAGCTAGGGTTTAAGTAGCACAAAAGGAGCTGATGCAGAGTGAGAGCGAGGGAGATGAAATGAACAATTTTTTTTTAACTTGAGGGTTTCAGATGATAAGAATGGGATATGGTAGGATCCGACCCGACCCTACCTTACCCGAATAGGCCTCTTTTCAAGTTCAAGTCGATTTAAGGATTGTTATTTACGTCATAATCAAATTATATCGGTTTTAGGATAAAAAATAAATAGATATGACCAAACTTAACCCAATGTTGGTCATATTTTTTTCCGACGGAATATAAATCTTAGTATCTAAAATTAATGACAAATTAAGAGGTCAAAATCATATCTTTTTTTTATCTTATACTCGATTTTCATTGCTCGTATTAGGGTCTAACTGAATTCAAATATACGTATTGCATTGCTCATTTTTGGAGGCAGTGCTTTCAACATAATTTCTTTCATTACTAGAAGCTCGATGATTAAGGAGGAAGGGATCTCAACTATTCCACCGTAGCTCTGATGGTTTAATTGCCTCCCTTGATCAATGATATATTAGACAATACCTAAGGCTTTAATAATGCTTTAAACATAATTTCTTTCACTACTAGAAGCTCGATGATTAAGGATAGAGGGATCTCAACTATTCCATCATAACTCTGATAGTTTAATTTTCTCTAATTGATCAATGATACATTAGACTAGGGGTGTACATAGGTCGGTTGGGTTTGGCTTTTCATTAAAAAAAATCTAAACCAATTATGTCGATTTATTAAATCTAAAAATCAAATCAAACCACATAAAGTCAATTTTTTCGGTTTTGGCTTTAGTCGGTTCTTTCGATTTTTTTTGATTTTTTTATTTTTTACAACTATACGGTATTTGAAAAAGAGATCAAATATATTTTCACTTACCTGTGTGATATGCTAAACTTAAAAAATGTTAAATGAATAGAAATTTTTTAAAAGACGGTAAAATTCACATGAGTACAAAATATTTT
>NW_006239103.1:52634-53846 GCF_000226075.1 Solanum tuberosum
TGATTTGGTTCGTGGTTCAATTTGACTTTACGATTTGGCTTGTACACCCCTATATTAGATAATATCTAAGGCTTTGATATGTACTAAGGTTATCTTTGATTCAATTGGTTAAGTACATTTGAAGCTTTTTTTATTTCTCTTACAATAAGGGGGCATAGGGAACTAAGCTAAAAGATGTACTAATATTCTAAAATTCTAAAACTAAATAGAATCAATAGCTTAATTAGCATTTTACTATTTTCTTTAAGATGTGAGAGGAATGCACTAAAATGTTGTTCAGCCAAATTTCATCCCTACAAAAACGGGGGGGGGGGGGGGGGGGGGTTGTTTATGCAAATTTGGCTAAGTATCATGTACATTAATATTTCTACATAAAAAGAATTTTTAAAAATGAAAATGGTGTCTAGCCAATTTAATGGTCTTTTTAAAAAAAAAAAAAAAAAAAAGGTTTACTTATCTCTTTATCAAATTGAGACAAATTAGCATAGGATTTTATATTTTGAGTATTGTATTTGAATCCACTCTCTTGGGAAAAGGAAAGAACCAATATTGAATTCTAAACCCAAGTAAAATAGAATTGTTCGGTGCAATAAACTTTTGTTATTCAAGAAAAAATGTATATAAGGTGTTGGGATAAGTACTCTTCGTGATGATGTGATCGGATAAAAAACTAATAATTTTGCGAAATAAATATGAAAATAGCATAGCGATAATGTGAAACAAACTAACTTACTATCTTTACTTGTCTACTGATCAACTTATCTCCTTACCCGTGGTTTGGAGATGTGTGCATAAATTTTTGGTAGCCATAGCCCATAGGTACATGAAGAATGTGAGTGACATCCAGTAAATCTCTAGATATATAAACCTATATATCATGGTGACAAGTCATGTGATATTTAGTTTCAAAGGAAGAGATCTAATTAGCTCCATATAGGGATGGCAAAATGGGTAATTTATATGGGTATCCATTCAAATTATCCATCATAAATGAGTTGGATACCCAACTCAATTAAAAATGGATAAAAACGAGTCATACTCATACTACCCATTTAAAAGTGAGTACTTAAATGGGTAAAAGAGCCTTATTTATAAAAGAAATAAAAGTGACATTAATATTTTTTTAGGAGGTCAGGGTAGGAATGGGTGGGATGGGGAAAAACTCAAAAAATAAAATTGATTTTTTTTTTTTTTGGGAAGGGGCTGGGTGGG
>NW_006239103.1:54035-58991 GCF_000226075.1 Solanum tuberosum
GGTGGGGGTCGGAGTTGTAAAAAGTAATAAATTTTGAGGCGTTGGAGTTGGGGGTGGGCAGGTTAAATC
This sequence comes from Solanum tuberosum, assembly GCF_000226075.1. Classification (NCBI taxonomy): domain Eukaryota; kingdom Viridiplantae; phylum Streptophyta; class Magnoliopsida; order Solanales; family Solanaceae; genus Solanum; species Solanum tuberosum. The sequence goes on from NW_006239103.1 coordinate 54,105, forward strand.
TAAAAAGTTCTAAGTATTTTTTGTGGGTGGGGTACAGTGGGGGGTGAGGGGTGAAGAGTGAAGAGTATTTTTTGCTTTTGAAGCTTTTAACATGATCCCTATAATAATATGGGTAAATATGGATACTCATATTATTCATTGGGTAACTCGTTTTTGCCCATTTAAAATATGAGTTGAGTCGAGTATTTTACCCATTTTTATATAACTCATTTTTGATCGACTCATATTCAACTTGACCCGCTCGTTTGCCACTCCTAGCTCTACACATGAAAGAAACTCTTGCCAACTTGAAACAATAATTATATATTCAATATAATTTCACAACTAGAATTTAAGTGAGATTGTAGTGTACGAAACCTTGTTTCTACGAAGATACAAAGATTGTTTCTGATAGAAAAGTGGATCAAGTAAACCATATCAAATCAAGATGGAATTAAAGAGAATACAAAAGATATAAATTGTCAAGTAGAAACTAACAGAGAAAAGAACGGTACCAAAAGGCAAATACTATGATAATCGAAGCAAAGAAAATAACATATAATATTAAAATCAAAGGTTATAAAGATAGTATGAGAGTACTAATAATAACAGAGAAAAGGACAACCAGATGCGACACGACAACCTACTACCCTTTTATCCTAATCCTCGATCTTTATAACCTCCTATCTCCATAAAGGTCTGAAGCAAATAAAATAACATGTAATGCTAAAATTGGCGAATAAGATAATAGAAGAGTACTAATAACAATACAAAAAAAGAGAAACTAGATGTGAAACGACTACCTACTACATTTCTACCCTAATCCTCAGTCTACATAACTTCTTATCGGTCATGTATAAAATACAAGTGAGTCATGTCATGTTTAATCACCTCTATCAAATACTTATTCATACAGACTTGACTAAAACAATAAAATAAAAATATCACACCATATTAAGAATATCTTCGAACCAGTTTAATTAACTAGGCATAAGATGAAATCTTTATAAAAGTGCCTAGCTAGTACCTAGGCTTGTGACATATAAACAATTTCTATGCAAAAAACAACAAGAAACCTTGATAAATAATGAATCAGAATGTCATTTCATCTTAGAAATCAGTGTCTTGTTAGTCCCAAAGATGCCAATCTCCACAACTGTTGGCATTGATGCAACCATGTATGAGTTAAAAGTCTTTGACATAAACAACACATACAAATTAATCTTGCTTACAATTTACAACCATCTCATCAATGCCATGGAATATATATATTTAGCTCAATGATGATAATTAAAAGAACAAACATGTACAACCTTAGTCTTGATTCTTATCACTTTTATATATTGCTCACATATATATTCTTCATTCAAGAACTAGTATTGGAAGAGCTAGAATATTTCTATAATTAGTTAAAAGAAAGATGTCTCTATAAAGGTATGTTTGCTATTTTTGGTAATATTATGAAGTGCATGTAAATAGAAGCCAATGAGGACAATGTGTGAACCTAGACTAAACAAGTATGATGTATTTTCATTCAACTTTCACATACCTAGACTAATTTTACGGAATATTTGTTACCTATCTCACTAACACAAGTACTGAGCAACTATGTCCACCATTAATACTTAAGTAGGCAAATGGGAAGAGATCACATAGTAATTTTTGTCTTCGCTGATATTTAAAGTTTGAAACCTCTGACTTCATGGTTCCCAATCTAATTCATTACTCACTAGGTCATACCCTTGATGTAATTTTAAACGACTATATATACTTGTTTGCATGGCATGTGGATCTAGTGTACAAATTATGAGTTCATTCAAATTCAATAGTTTTGGCTCCGATTACGTATGAGTATTAAAAAAGTTCATCAAGTATAGAAAATAGATTTCAAATTTAAAAAATCAAATAGGTTATGATGAAATTCCTTATTCGACCTCTATAATATTTAAATTCTGAATCCACACACTTCTTTTTTGATTTGGTAAAGACTCATAATAACCTTTGATAGTACCTCATAGCACATGATTTTCTTGGTTCTTATAACTTGGGGGTGTTTTGTCTGCCATTTTGTATTTGTACTACATATAAAGGTGATTTTTTATGCAAAGCAACCTAGTTAGGACTAGGTATTTATTCCAAAGTGTTTGCTAGACTTTTGGACTCACGAAATACAAATTATTGCACATAAACAGATTTACTCAATGTGCACTCAAAAATAATAGCCGCTCAATTTTCGATGATTTCCAAAAAGAAAAAGCATTTGAGATTCATTGAACATATATGACTTTTATGAAGGAACTTTATGGTAATGTTTAAGGTTGATACGTAATTTGATACCATTATTTATAAGGACCGATAATACCAAAGAATAAGAAACTTATATGCTAGCCTTTAAGAATAAGATTTACAAATTATATTTGGATGTTTTTGCTTTCTCTTACAATGTTTCATAGTAAACGTTTATTTATATTCGATGTTCATATCAATCTAATAAATACGCTACGTTGTATATCTTTTCATGTACCTTAATTAATAACACTTAATACTAAGTCATAGTTAATTAATACATACTCTCAAGTCTCAACTTAATCATGTAAATTGAACGACAAAGCATCTAATTAATACTCCTTTTGTTTCATATTTTGACACATTTTTATATTTTAAAATAATTTAACTTTAAATTTTTTATATATATTCCCTTTATTTTTCGAAAAAATATTTTTTGTAGAAACATATTTGATCGTACCAAACAAACCTAAAGTGAGTTATTTTTATTCGAAGTAACAATAAAGTTCTCTCCAATTGAAAGCTACTTGTTTCGAATTTGGATAGTCTTGCTTAGTGTTTATTGATGTCTTTGACTGAAAAAAAAAATCATTTTCAGATTAAAAATTAGCATATATTCATATAAAGTTCTTATAAAATAGTAACTCAATTAACACCTACAATTTTCCTTGCAATTTTTTTTTTCTTTGGTAACCTCCTTTCCTTGTAACAATTTTGCTAATACGTGAATATACACTCAAATTTAGGTTGCACTTTAATTTTGAGAGTATATATTTAGATACTTTAACTTGATCACCACTAACAACGAAATATTCTAACGCAACGTTATTGTGTCTCATGTATACCTGATGCTGACGTAACACATTGTGTTTGGATGCTAACACAATAAAGACGAGCTTGAAGTGTCTAAATGTGCATATTTAAAATTGGAGTATTGCTTACTTGTCAGCTGAGACCAAATTTAAATATATGTTTATACAATTTGTTGTATTATGCCTTCATTTTTAGGCTATACAATAGGCACGAGAATTCAATAGTATACGTGATATACCTCATTACTATCGCAAGGGCGTTAATTTTTTTTTATATTCCCATCTAAAGGAGAAACTATGTAATTAGACATATCCCACTATATATTATATACTATTATTATCTATATATTTAAAATATTACGTATTTTACCACTAATTAAGAGTTTCTTACCATATGTTGAGGAAGATTCACCTAGATACATGTACTTTTGCTACCATATACACTAACTTAGAGAGAAAGGCGAGTGAGATGGGGAGGAAGGCAAGCGGAATTTGTTATGTGAGATGGGGAGGAAGGCAAGCGGAATTTGTTATGTATCTCAAATATATGTGAATTACATTAGATACATATCTGGTGTGATTAGCATGTATATGAGATACCCAATACATAGGAGAGTGGCGAACGAGATGGAAGGGAGGCGAATGATATTTGTTATATATATATCCCAGATACATGCTAGTTCACTTGGATACAGTGTATCTAGAACAAAGTACATTTATTTTTGACCTCATGTATCTCTAGATACATGTATTTGAAAGTATACGAATCTATCAAAATTTGATAAAATTCATAATATTGCAAACTAGAATACATCTAAGTAATTAAGTCTTAAACTAGTGGAACTTATACAAGTTTCCTAATCTAAATATTCCATCCACGTGTCAAAATTTCATGAGATACCCCACAAATTGGAGTATTGTTTACTTGTCAAGTAAGACCAAATTCAAATAAATTTTCTCTGTTATGCCTTCTTTTTTAGGGTAAACTATAGGCAACGAGAATTCAATAGTATACATGACATACATAATTATTATCACGCAAGGGCGTTAATATTTTTTTCTTTTATCTTCCCATCTAAGCAAAAATAATAATATAAAGGAGAAACTATAAAATTAAACATATTTCACTGTCATATATACTATTATTATCTATACTTTCAAAATATTTTGTACTTTAACACCAATTAAGAGTTTTCAACTATATATTGAGGAAGATACATATAGATATATGTATTTTTGCTACCAGATACATGTGAATCACACTAGATACACACCAAATACGTGTATCTGGTGTGATTCGCATACCAGATACATTGGAGAGTGGCGAGCGAGATGGGGGAGGCGAAAACATGCGAATCCACTTAGATACGGTGATCTAGGATAAATTACACCTAATTTTGACCACATGTATCTCGAGATATTATATCTGGATGTATCTGAACATCTGAACACACCAAAATCTGGTAAGATTCGTAATATTGCAAAGTAAAATGAATCTAAGTAATTAACTTAAACTAGTGGGATTTATATAGGGGTGACAGAATGGGTAATTAATATGGGTATCCGCTCATATTTACCCATTTTAAATGGGTTCGGTATGCAACCCATTTAAAATTGGGTAAAAACGAATAATACCCATTTAAAAGTGGTAGTTAAATGAATAAAATAGGTAAAAGATATGCATTCACACAAACAAACAAAAAAAGTGATAAAGGGTGGGGTAGTAAGAAAGTCTTCTTCTTTTTTAAATGAAACTTTTTTTTACATTTTTTTTGGGATAGGGGGGTGGGGGGTGGTAGGGTGTGGGGAT
>NW_006239103.1:59403-63064 GCF_000226075.1 Solanum tuberosum
GGGGGTGGAGTGAAGTGATAAAAAAAACTTTAATTTTTTTATATTTTTAAAGCTTTTAACAAGATTTTTATTATAATATGGGTAAATATGGGTACCCCCATTATCCATTGGGTAACTCGTTTTTACCCATTTAAGATGTGAGTCGAATCGAGTAAGTTATCCATTTTTATTTAACTCGTTTTTTGATCGACTCATATTCGACTCGATTCGCTCGATTCTGAGCCTTTGGCCAGTTTGACATTGGGTCAAATCTGTCGTCTGGGCATCGTCCCTTTGCCACTCCTAGTTTTATATAAGCTTCCTAATCTAAATGCTCCCTCCACGTGTCAATATTTCATGAGACGTCCCACAAATTGACTGGCCCATCAACAACATGGTCGATCCATATATACCTTTGTATTTCCATTTAGACCAACACCCCCAACCCACCCCACCCCATCTTCATATGCTAATAATCCCAAATTTTCATAATAATCTCATATATATCCTATCTTTGTTTTTTTCAATCCAAAAAATAATCCTATTTTTCTTGCATGGATTTCTCTCTACCATTGGTTACAAACATGAGTTTCATTAAGGTAACAAAAAAAGTGAAATCACTTTAATCACTTTTTTTATAAAAAATTTCTCCTTTGATATTATGCATGATATAAATTTTCAAGATTTTGAAAAATTAAATCAAGAAACAACAATGTTGCAAGACATGATGCTTCATCCTCAAGAACATCATCAACTTTTTAATGTACAAGTTATGTTGAATTCTTATTTAATTATTATTATTATTTTTACAGATTTATATAGACAAGATTCAAGTTTTTATAGAAATGGGGTTTTGAGAATTGATTTTTTTTTATTCCTCTTTGATTTTTCTTTCAAGACCTTGAATTAGATCATATTACATATTTACTACTAACAACTATTCCTGTCATTTTCTTAGGTTGCATTTAATCAAGAATATTTTCCTTTTCAAGCTTATTATTCAAGTTGTCCATGTGAAAAATGATTCTTTTTTTTGGTCTAAGGTTCTTGTAAAATGACTTTCATGAAAGGAACTTAAAAATTATACTCCCACCGTCCCATTTTATATGGCAATATTTGACCGGATACGGAGTTTAAGAAATAAATGAAGATTTTGAAATGTTTACCAAATTGCCCCTTCAAAAATTAGTCATATTAACAAGTAGACTCACTTTTCTCTCTCCTCATAAATGTATTGGAGTACTATCTTTAAGATTAAATGAGATCAATAAGGGTAAAAGAGAAATTGTATCTTTAAATACTTACCATATAAGGAAATGTGAGATTCTTTTTTAGACTGACTTAAAAGGAAATGGTGCCACATAAAATGGGACGGAGGGAGTAGACAAAAGTCACATGCTTATCATAATAGCCTTTTAGTGCTACAAAAATTCCTAACTTTGGATTCTTTTTCACTAACATAATCCTCAGAATTCATGTCCTTCTTTTGTACAATTTTAGATGCCACAAAGAGTTTTTAAGTGTACTAGTGTAAAGTGTTAGGCATCTCTCAAGTCTCGTGTCTCGTGCAGGCTGCATGAAGAAAGATGGCATTTAGATAATATAATTAAAGTGTTACACATCTGTCGAGTCTCGTGCAGGTTGCATAAAGAAAGATAGTTTTTAGATAATATACATTAAAGTATTAAGCATCTATTGAGTCGGCTGCATGAAGAGAGATGGTTTTTAGATAATATACGCAATGACATGATTCTATTCTATGAAAAAGTAGTAATAGTAGTAGTAGTACTATAAAGATGCTACTAATTATTAAGTGATATATTTGACTATGGTTTTTTTTTGTTTTTGTTTTTGTAGGAAGAGATGCCAAGCCCATTAAATAATCAAATTTTGAATTTTTGTGAATCTGAACTTTTTTCAGAAATACAAAATTCAGATGTTGCTTCTAGCTCAAATGGTTGTTGTTATGATGAACAATCTTCTTATAGTACTACTACTGCTACCAATTTTGATCTAAACAAGTTCCAAAAAAATGATGAAAAAAATGATGGGACGATCACAAAAACAGCTACCAGTACAACTAATGTTAGTCCTGATAACAACAACAACAATAATATCAACATCAACAATACTAACGACAATATGTCAATGATATTTGATACACAGGATGAAATTGATAACGACATTTCAGCATCAATAGACTTCACACCATCCGCGAATTTCACACTTCCTGATCATCATTTCCTACAACAACATGAGGAGCAATTCGACGTAAATTGCTCTGTTATTCCCCTGTCTCATCAGTATCATCATCATCCTCCTCCATTAGGACATATATACGAAGATGAATCGTTGTCTTCTCTCCCTCCTTACATGCGAGGGCTCGCGAGTACATCTTCTTGTGCATTTCTTGATCCTAATATGATGAATTATCTTCAAGGAAACATCAACAATACAATGAATTCAGAAACTTCAGCACTATTTGCTGCAGCTGCTAATAGTCATGCCTTGTTCTTTGGATCTCAATTGCCAAATCAAGAATTGGATTTTCAAGGAGAAAATGGTAGAATTTTTTGCCCTGATTCCTTGTCAAGAATCTATAACAATGAGATTCAGGTATTGATTTCCTTTCATGTGTAGATTCATCATCTACTGTATAAGCTTAAAAAATAATTTTGACCTTGTATACGCGTTGTGATTTTTCCAACAAAGGGGCTTCAAATGAACCCCTTGTCGGGCTAGGAATGGTGTAAAAAGGAAAAGTTAAATAAATCAAAGAGGGATTTTCCGACAACAAAAAAAGTTTTTCACCCAAATCGAGGCAATAGACCACCTTATATTCGACGTAATTACCATTAAGTTAAATAAAATGAGAGGGAGATTTTCCGACAACAAAAAAAGTTTTTCTCCCCAATCAAGGCAATAGACCGCCTTATGTTTGATGTAATCACCATTATGTCTGAGCTACTCCTTTGTAGGAAAATTATATTGTATAAATAGGTCAAATTTATCTTAATATATATATTATATTTAATATATATATTATATGTTAAAACCCTTTTTTTTTATGTATTTTTTTTTTTTATGTTTTGAATCATCTGAATGAAATTTCTGACTCAATTTTCTTTTTGTTTTGTTTATGTAGGCATTGAGCAATGAGAGTCAACATTTGGTAAGTGGTGGTGGTTGTTCTAACACTTTGGCCACAGAAATCACAAGTTTTGAAGATCCTACCTTTAAATCTGGTAGGTGTTCAGTTGAAGAAAGGAGGAAGAAGATTCATAGATACATGAAGAAAAGAAATGAGAGGAATTTCAGCAAAAGAATCAAGGTCTACATCTTCCTACTATTTAAACTTTTATTCCTTCTCATCCCTCCCTTGAAATTTTTTGAAGCAGTGGCGAAGACAGAAATTTTGCTAAGGATATTTTAATGTTTAATATATGTTTTAAATCAATATATAGTATAATTTTTTGACGAAGACATACTATGTGGCGATGTACTTTTAACATTAGACTTTTTCCCCCTTTTTTTCTACTTTTTCTCTCTCCTTTGTTTGTTCTTCCACTGAGGTTTTCATTCTGTTTTATAGAGATCCGAGAAAATTCTATAATAATAATAAATGCAGAAAGATAAGGGGGGGGGGGGGGGCGCCGCCTAATAAAGGCAAAAGAGGGGACAA
>NW_006239103.1:63205-109516 GCF_000226075.1 Solanum tuberosum
GGGGGGTCGCCGCCTAATAGAGGCAAAAGTGGTGACCATGAAAACTACATGCATCGAGTGTTTGGATCGAAAGAGGAAGGGAGACAACTCATCCTTGCTTCATACCCAAAAGACTATAGAAAACACCATATTACCATTAATTACACTTGCTACCATTGGTAAATTTTAATTACTTTTGTCCGACAATTTTTTATTTTTTTTGTGAAATTTAGTGATTATACGTGAAATTAATCCTACCCCAAAATTTGCAGTATGCATGCAGAAAAACACTAGCAGATAGTAGGCCAAGAGTGAGGGGAAGATTTGCAAGAAATGATGAATTTGGTGAGGCAAGTAAAGCAAATTCTTGTGGTACTATTGAAGAGGATACAATTAGTCATGAAGATGTTAGACTCAATAATATTATGTATCATCCAAATATGGTTACATCTTCAACTCATCTTGACAACAATGCCACAATTTTCACCACCAATTGTCATGTACCAACTACTAATGGTCCCTATGATATGTGCACACCTCTCTATTGTACAGATGGTCAAATGCACTAAGTTAAAGAGTTTCTATAAAGCTCTACAATGTGCTCCTATAAGTTCTTCCTCTACATATAACAAGGTACTCTTCTAACAACCCTTCATATGTATTTTGGGATAAGGTACAAATATCCCTAGATAATAATCAAAATTTCAGAGACACATCTTAACTAAACTAAGGTCCTATTACCTCTGAACTCATTTGTTTTTTTTAATTTTGTACACCTTTTGGCTTACGTGACACACTCTGTGACTCCACGTAGTTGATGCGCGTGGGAGATGTTTGGATGCCACGTAAGCCAAAAAGGTGTACAATTGTTTTTAAAAAGGGGTTCGAGGGTAATGGGACTTTAGTTTAGTTAAGGTGTGTCTCTGAAATTTCGGTCATAGTCTAGGGGGATCCTTATGCCTTATCCCTATGTTTTTTTTAAATAACTATCTTGGTCTTAATTTATGTGATGGTACTTGTCTGGACACGAAATTTAAAAAAAGAAAGAAGTTTTATTTTTGGAACTCGTGCTCTAAAATAAATTATAGATATTTGTGAGGCTTAAATCGTCTCATGAAGGATAAAATGGTCATTTTAAAAGTTAAAATTGTTACCACTAAATATAAAAATGTGTCATTCTTTTTGGGCATAACACATAAATGTGTCATTAAGGTTACATATTTAACTAAAAAGATTTCTCCATAGGTCAAATAGGGTTACATATTTAACTAAAGCCAACCAAAGTCTTATATGTGTTGAGTTGGACGATCAAAATGGATCGAATTAATAAATAGAAGAGGCCGAGGGCCCAACCTAATACATCATATTTAACCCAATATATCTTAAAATTTATGAGTTCATATATATTATTTATTATAATTTTAATATATTCTTATGTATAAATTTATACTTTACATTAAAAATATTGAATTCAAATAAACTCAATATACTAAAATTACATTCACCCTCACATGTTGTAGCAGATAATCTGGCTTATTGTCATGTTACTAGTCACAACTTTTCTATGAATAGTTATAATTACTTTTTAGGTGTTTTCATAGTGTAAAAATTACTTTATAATATTAATGTATATAATTAAACTCATAAAATATATTGTGTAACAGTATTAGGTGGTGAAAGAAGAAGAGGTGGAATTCATTATATATATTATTGGTGTGATGTGAATCAAATATTGCATCAAGCAATCTTGGATTTGATCAGCTGTCAACTTTTTTTTGGATACAATTTTGCAGAATTTTGTTTCCAATAGGATGTATTAATTAGTCATAAACTAATTAATTAGAGAAAACAAAGAATAACTTGTAATAACTTAATCAATGTCCTTTAGTTAGGGCATGTAAATTTTGTAAATGTTATGCTATTGTAAGTTACACTTTTGTGTTTTGAATTGCTTGAAGTTTGGTTTGACTTATAAGGTAAACTTCAAGCATATTTTTTACTAAAGTTTTGACCTTTGCAAGGTCAAAATTCAAACATATTGGGTTGAAGTCGTGGCCTTGGTAAGGCCAAGCTTCAGATATATAATGACTTGTTAAGATCAATTTCAGATATTTTTACCGAAGTTATGACCTTGTCAATACCCATAATAAGAAAAAACCCTGAGGTTATGGCCTTGACAATGCCAAATTTGAGACTTGTTTTTACTAATGTTCTGGCTTTAACAATGCCAAACTTCAGACATTTTCTTAAAAGGGGAAAAGCTCAAACATGTCATCGAATTTTGAGAAAAGCCTCATTTATGTCATCTGTTAAAAAAATTGGCTCATATATGCCATTTCCGTTTGAGAAAAGGTTCATACGTGCCATTATTTGTTAACGGAAATGACATAGATGAACCAATTTTTTAACGGATGACATAGATGAGCCTTTTCTCAAAGTTCGATGTCATATCTGATCCTTTTTCATTTAAAAATATATTTAATTAATGATATGGTTGAATCATAATTGACCACGTGTAAAAAGTGGTTTTGCGAAATCAAATTGTTTTCGTTAACAAATAATGTTATGGATGAGCCTTTTCTCAAAGTTCGATGTCATATCTGATCCTTTTTCATTTAAAAATATATTTAATTAATGATATGGTTGAATCATAATTGACCACGTGTAAAAAGTGGTTTTGCGAAATCAAATTGTTTTCGTTAACAAATAATGTTATGGATGAGCCTTTTCTCAAACGAAAATGGCATAGATGACCCAAACTTTTAACTGATGACATAAATGAGTCACTTCTCAAAGTTCGATGACATATTTGAGTCTTTTTTTTAAAATGAAATGTCAAAAGCACACTTAAACTATCCATTTTTTTTAGTTTCACACCTAAACTATTTGGAGTGGGAGAAATAAGCCTAAAATATCACTAATAAATTTGAGAAACACGCCTCAAATAATATGTGATGGTGGATGTACTACACTCTTTTCTTCTTCTTTTTTTAAAAGAAGTTTCCACATAGATTGTCACGTGGAAAACAATCCACCATGACCAAAAGTGGCAACATATAATTAATACAGTAACAATCCCAACTGAAAATATAAATTGAAACACCAAACTTCACTTTATAATAATCAATTGAATATGTGTGTGTTTCTCGAACTAATGAATGAGTGATAGTTAGGTGCTTCTCGCACTCGCAATAGGGAAGGTGTGTTTTTGATATTTAACTAATAAAAAACGTGTTAGCAAAAAAAAACACATGAATGGAAATTTGGGCCAGACCCGTCAGAGTGTGTGTATACACACATTTGGTCCAGTCAACATTGAAATGTATTTTTCAAACTAATGAGTGATAGTTTAAGTGTGTTTCTCACACTTTCAATAGTTTATGAAACTAAAAAAAAGATATGGTAGTTTAGGTGTGTTTTTGCCACTTAATACTCTCTTTTTTAACTGAAAATGTGACCTTGACAACGCCATATTTCAAACATTTAAATAAAATTGTGGTCTTAACAATGCCAAATATCATATACTTTTTTATGGAAAAATTACGCAATTACACGATTTAAGATAACATAATCTCTAAAGAATTCCTACCATTTGAATTATTTACAAAAATCCCCTTTTCCCCTCTCTCTCTCTCTTAACATCGGATACATCACTCCACCTCTATTAGATACATTACAACTTTATTTGTGTACAATACATCTGGTACAAATGTTATTGTTGATAGGGATAAGGCACAAGTACCCCCTAGACTATGACTGAAATCTCATAGACATACCTTAACTAAACTAAGGTCCTATTACCCTTCTGAACTCATTTTTTTTAAATTCTGTACACCTTTTGTCTTACGCGGCACACTCCGTGATTCCATGTTGTTGACACACGTGGGAGATATTTGGATGCCACGTAAGCCAAAAAGGTGTACAAAATTACAAAAAAAAAAAGTTTAGGGGGGTAATAGGACCTTAATATTGTTAAGGTGTATCTCTGGGATTTCAGTCATATATGCTCTAGTTTTTGGACGGCAGGGGCACCAATGTCCCAAAAGTATGACGGAGGGTATCTGCATACCATTTACGATAGTTCGGGAGTATATTTGTCCTTTATACACGTCCATACAGTACTTTAAAAACTCAAAATTTTAATTTCAAGTTTCTGACTTTAAAATCTATAAACAAATGAAAGCTTAACTTCCAAATACCTTTAAAAAAAAAAGAAGAACTCAAATTATACTGCTAGGTATACATTTTCTGAAAATTAAAGAGGAAATTAAATGATAAAAAAAGTTGGAATTTGCCTAAAAAGGAATAAGGGAAAGATGACTATATATATATGGTTCATATTTTGAAGTGCTTTACTTTAACATATTTCAAATGACATGAATTTATGTACCTACCAAAACTCTTGTGATCATATGTTGAATTATAAAACCATATATTATTATATTTTAAAATAGTACAAAGTTTCCTTTTCTTGGAGGGGCAATTGAAAGCTCCATTTTAAAACCATCTTACAAACTTTTGCAAAAGAAGGTGTTAATAAAACAAGGAATATGGTTAGCCACATGCTACATTTTCTCCAAAGATTCTAATGGGGTGGTGAATATTCGGTCCCGAGTTTGAGTTCTGAAAATAAAGTTGATTTGATAGATATTGAATTTGAGTCCTGAGAATGAAGTTGATTTCGATAGAAAGTGTTTTATCCTTAAAACAATTTTCTAATGTGAATATGAATATAATTAAGAGTAAAACATTTTTTATTTAAGATATCTTTATTTCAAAATTTCGAAATATGATATTTTAGATTAAAAATGAAAGGAAGCGTACCAGACACCACAATGTGATATATTTAGGTGAGAGGAAGTGAAAGATCACAAGCATCACATTGACACTTCCAATTTCCAACTAATTAAATTTGCCTAAATTGAAGGTAATTAAATCAACAAGTCATTTTCACTTCCATTATCTGGAATACAACAAATTTAATAAAAATAATTTGACTAAAACATTTGACAAAATCAACCTTAAAACAGTAATATATAATTTCTCACCATTTAAATTTTTGACTTTGATGAACAACAAGGATTTATTTATTTATTCTCAAGAGTTGGTTGGTTAAATAGTTGTTAATCGTACAAACAAACATTTCTATGTCAATCAAGATTTCATTGCGATTCATTGCATTAATACTCAAAATTTTGTTCACATGTTTTTTTTTCCGTCTCTGATATCCACATTGGAGCTTGACAAATCTGAATCCATGACCATTTCTGGCGACGATATTTCCAACATAATTTTTTTCATTTTCGAGTTTTTTCATTCTCGAATTGCTTGAATTCGAGACTTTAGTTAATTAAGGATGCAAAAATCGCAACCATCCTGTCACGATCCATGTAATTGGTTCATAGTGATTCTTTAATTTGGCCCTACCACCACCTGAATTTGAGTTTTCAAAAATGAAACAATTTTAATACATTGTGTAACTACTAAATTTGACTTTTGTAACTCTGAAAATAAGTGAATAGTTTATAAAGTCATGTCCCTTTTGTATTTATTTCTTGAATTCAAAATTTTAAATTCAAAATCAATGAGATAATGTTTTTATAATAAAAACTAATAAACACCCTTCTAGTGTTGCAATTATTGGAGCATATTCTGGATTCATGTCCATTTTATGAATTTAAATTTCAAATTTGATTATTTTTTTTAGTGAATGTGCTGTTGTCTTTGTTGCATAGACAATATAGACTGTCAGTAATTTTATCGCTAATTTATTGCTAAATAATTCGTGATTAACATGTTTTTTTTTTAATAATTCGTCGTTAAATTGGATTGATGAAATCGTCACACATCACAATTCTTTTCCATTTAACCCTTTTATTTGAGGGAAAATTGTATAAAATAGCAAACTATTAATTCAAATTAAATGTTATAACCACAATTTCATTTAATTCTAATATGTAGCAAACACTTTGTCATTGCCTCTCTCCCCAAATTTCTCGCTCGCCACTCTCCTGGTCTTGCTCGCCAGTCTCTCTCTAGCCTCTCTCACTTTATATAAACACAAATGTATAAATTATGTTTGTGTTTGTATAAAGTGATAGAAAACTGTATATATACATATCTTTTCGTTCGCCTCTCTCCTTAGAGAATCTCGCTCGCCACTCTCCCTCACCTCTCTCACTTTATACAAACACAAAGGTATAAATTGTGTTTGTGTTTGTTTAAAGCAAGAGAAAACTGTATATACAAATACATTTACTTTCGTCCTATAAACTTATAATTATACAAAGCTGCCAGCGATTTATACAAACGAGAGGCTGCCACCGATTTATACAAATCTGATGCTGCCAACGATTTATACAAATCTGATGCTAAAGTTTGCTATGTAACGCAATTATACAAACTATAGTTATAACATACAAATATGATTTTTATGTTTGCTAAACCTATTGCAATTAGTCTGAATTTATGTGAGATAATTATCTATGTTGAACAGAAGAAAATTCAAAAGTTAAACAATATGTTAAACAAATATCTTTGTAACTTTCATTAAATCCAAAATAATAAGTCTTCTAGTCTTACATTAACGTGTTATGTTTATATATTTATAGGATACTTTTCAAATTTTGACTAATGCCTAATTTTCTCTTCTTTGAATTTTACAATTAACGAACAATTAAGTGGAATAAGAAAGCTTAATGGAAATTTTGTGTCATAACCATATTGGCAATGAGTAAATTTTAGAGCATCAGATTTAATAAATCGCTGGCAGCCTCTCATTTGTATAAATCGATGGTAGTCTCTCGTTTGTATAAATAGTTGATAGCTTTGTATAATTATAAGTGTATAGGACGAAAGTATATGTATTATGGGAAAATGCATAAGTACCCCCAGCCTATGCCCAAAATTCCTAAGACACACCTAGCCTTTACTAAGGTCCTATTACCCCCCCGAACTTATTTTATATATAATTTTCTACCCCTTTTCGGCCTATGTGGCACTATCTTGTGGGCCCAACGCGTGTTGACAATTTTTTCAAGGATAGTGCCACATAGGCCGAAAAGGGGTAGAAAATTATATATAAAATAAGTTCGGGGGGGTAATAGGACCTTAGTAAAGGCTAGGTGTGTCTTAGGAATTTTGGGCATAGGCTGGGGGTACTTATGCATTTTCCCATAATACATATACTTTCGTCCTATACACTTATAATTATACAAAGCTATCAACTATTTATACAAACGAGAGACTACCATCGATTTATACAAATGAGAGGCTGCCATAAAGTGAAAGAGGCTAGAGAGAAACTGGCGAGCGAGACCTGGAGAGTGGCGAGCGAGAAATCTGGGGAGAAAGGCGATGACAAAGTGTTTGCTATGGATTAGAATTAAATGAAACTGTGATTATAACATTTAATTTGAATTAATAATTTGTTATTTTATACAATTTTCCCATTGACAATTTAAAAAGAAAAAAAAGGTTTGTATGGTAAGGTGCAAAATATTTTTCATATTTCACATATTTGTTAATTAATGTATTTAGAAAAATATTTTCTCCAATCGAAAAACTAGAAAAAACATGTTTTATAATAAAGTAACATTGTCACACTATTGTCTTCTTTATACCCCAATACCCCAACCACCCTCATCCATCACATGCATTTGAGACGATATTTTCTACTTTCTTACCAAACGTCAAAAAGCATTAGAAAAATAACTTCACTGAAAAAATCGAGAAAACATGTTCTATAAAAATAACACTTCACGTTATATATATGGATAAGGGTCTGAAAAATACCTCAACGCTTTAGTTGGATTTGCCGTTGCGATACTAAACTTTCATGAGGACCTATTACCTCCCTAGACTATTTAATACCGTATATTTTACCCCCAAAACTATTTAATAATGTCTTTTAAAGGTATATATGTGTCCACGTGGACACATTACTATTTATAATTTTGCATTATTTTTTATTTCCACGTGGGTAAATATATATGTTTAAAATACGGTATTAAATAGTCTAGGGAGGTAATAGGTTCTCATGAAAGTTTAGTATCACAACAACAAATTCGACCAAAATTAAGGTATTTTTCAGACTCTTATCCCTTATATATATGCCCATTCTCATCCCACTACATATTCTTATGATAATATTTTCTGCTACCTTATCAAATATCATAAAATATTATTAGAAAAATGATTTTGTTCGCTTACTTCCATTCCACTACATGCTTTTGAAACAATATTTTCTGTCTTCTTATCAAATATTAAAAAGTATATAAATATAGAAAACGTATTTATTTTTTAATTTGTGAAAAATATGTTTCTTCGTACTAAACGCTTATTCTAAAAAAGATACGGAATCTAATAATTATGATTGTTGTAGTCATTGAACTAATCAATTGAAGGCAAACGTATGAATACCTTGTGTAATAAGTGGATCACTTCATTCATCATTTGAAAAGTCGAAATCAACAAATTGTTCACTCCATTAAGTGAATTAATGGATCACCATGTGCATGCACTATCTTAATAGTTGTCTATGGTTTTAATGCATAACAAAATATTGAGAAGAAATTAAATATGATAACTATATTTGCTGCATACCACTCAATAAGAAAATAGTTGGCAATATATATTTTCTTTCAACTACTTGATACTTGATGTTCGGTATTTATATTAAGATTTGATTAAATTTAGATCTGTACATTGCAAGACTCATGAACGAGCCACCTAATTAAGAGAAGGGTGGTTCATTGCACACCTTTTACTGAAAAATTATGTGGTGTACAGAAGTTAAATTTTAGCTATTATATGAGTGTGTATGTATTTATATTTATTTTTTCATACCCTTAATTAATATAACTGAGAAGAAAAGTTGCACATTCTTTATCAAATTTCTAGCTCCACTAGGCTGCCACTCGCATAACTCTGATGATGACGCTCCAAATGATATTGTTTTATTTCTAGAGCTGGCTCGAATCCGAAACCTTTAATCAAGAATAAAGGAGTTCCAACCATCCAATCACATTGATTGTTATCGATGTTTCTATTTCCATAACAATGCTAGCTTTTATCCATCGAGTTACAACTCTAGAACCAAATCAAGGGAGATAATTTAAATTTATCGATACATATACTAATCGAAATTGCTCAATTTTACCGTGCAATACACTTTTGGTCCATTCATTCCTTATCGTTAGCAAAATATTTCTTACTTATAGTATCCTTTAAGAGTTAGATTTTGATGGAAATGTATTCTCGATCCTTGAATGTCATGCTCCAAACTGAATGATACTGAAACGCCAGATAAAGAATGTTTGGCTTCAGACTTGAGGGGGTATATGTTGATGGAAAGAATTCCACATCAGATTGAGACAAAATCCCTAATTAATCTTCTTATAAAGCACGCTTGAGCAATCCTCCTTTATTCGACCTAATTTGAAAATAACCTTTTCTTTTTCAATATTTTCATAACTATATATAACTATATATTTTAATCAATCATCTTGAAGTTTGAAAAAATATTCCATCATATAGGTATGTCGAATAAATCGAAAGTCTAGTAATTAGGTTGAAATAATATCCTCCTTGGAAGTTTATCTATAAAGTCAATTAACTCTAATCCTAACTTTATAAAATGGCAATTTATTATTCTCTCCTATGACCTATATATATCTAATCACATTTATTCTTTTAAAAAAGTAAAATTTTGCTCTTTTATTATCAATTTTATTGTTTTTTTTTTAATTCCAAATACATCACAAGTTTCCAATCTACTGAGCTTTTTGCGCCGCAGATTAAACAAAATTAAAAAAAAAAACAAGTCAAGATAACACAACAATAACAATTAAAAAACACTAGCAACATGACAATATTCAATAATTTGAATCATGATATGATATTTAATTTATTTCACAGACAAATCTACCACCAAACATTAATTTCACAAAAGAACATTTCTAATGTCTATAACATTAATTTCGAAAACATGTTTGAAAGATAACACCTCCAAAAAAATAAAATAAAAAAATATGTCCTACCCTGTACGTGATCTAAGTCAGAAAGTAATAATATAAATATAGTTGTGGAGCCAAGATTTTAATTAAGGGAGTTTAAAAACTAAAAAAAGAAACACACGAACTAATTAAAGAGAGTTCGATATATATACAAGTTAATTTTAATTATATATAGATAATATTATTTTTCGTCGAAGGAGGATCGAATGAACCCCTGATAATAAATTGACTCCGCCCCGATATATATATATATATATATATTAGAGAAGTCACATGTGTTGAAGAAAAGTGATGAGTAAAAGGTATCAAGATTCAAGGTTGTTGGGTACATATGTTTATTTATATCTTTGCAGGGTCCTTTTGTTTTCTTGCATTTGGATGGTCAATGGTGGCATACTTGTAGAATTACTAATTTTGTGAACCATATTATATAATTTGAATAGTTAGAAAACATCAACGTAGGTTGTGGTGTAGTGATGAGATTGTTTCACCCTTAACTAGAAGTCTTGGGTTTGAGACCTGGATATGAAAAAAATCTTGCTGGAAGCGCCACCTCCGAATGAATTTTGAAATGCACGATCCAAATTTAATCGGGGCTCCAATGTAGACTTTGAATACCGAATAGAAAACAAACAAAAAAAATAATTATAAAATAAATATTTTTATTTAAAAATTTTAACGCGATTTCTCGCACAAAAACGTATATACTTGCTTCAAGCGGCATCATAGAATAGTAAGATACCACTTTTATGAAAATACTGAGTATAAATATAAAATATGACACTTTATAGTAAATTTTTTTTTAAAAAAAGTGATACTAATATAGAAAGTTTTTTGCGTATGTTATTGATTTACGTGTAAATATTATTTTTTTTACTAAAGATGTGACGTTGAAAACCATATACTTATATGTTCTAATGTCATAAATTGAATGAATTGCCAGAAATTTAAAAAAATTATAATATTTTTTATATTTTAAAATAAATTAATATTTTTTTCATTTTTTAGTTAAAATGTATTAAAGTTAAAAGGGTAAAAATATTTTAAAAAGTAAACTAATATAGGTAAAATATCGTTCTGGCCAAAAAGATTTTTTCTTAGTTATTTATTTTCAACAAAATGTAACAACATTGATTAGCCGCATGCAATAGCGACCATTTGTGACTTTAAGTTAATGATAAGAAAAAAATTATGAGAAATTTCTTAGTTATTGCTTAATGACTTTTTTTTTCTTTTGAATTTCTTAATTATAGCAATAAATAACCTGTTTTTCCTGATCAAAACAACAAAGTACTCGTTTGGTCATAAAAAATAATTATTTTTTTGGAATAATATTTATGTTATTTAAAATTTGGTGTTTGATGATAAAAATTTTAAATTCAAATTTATATTTAAAAATTGGAAAATATCTTATAATTTATTTTTTAACTCACTTTTCACTTTTGAAGTTGTATTTAAGTACATCCTAGTAATTCAAATATTCTTTGCAAAAAGTATAACCAAACATAACTTCATTTTCAATTCTATAAATTCCAAATAAAGTGAAAAGTATTTAAAATTTATGACCAAATGCCTACTAATTATTTAGCTAGCGTTGACTATATATTTTCAAAAAATTATCTTCAAATATATGTTTGACCATAAAATTTAGTTCAAATATCTATTTGACCATGAAATTTAATCAGATTTTAAAAATTCGATCTTCAAATATTTTCAAATTCTTAAAAACTAGCTTCAACTTTTGACCAGGACTTTCACTCACGTAACTTCAAATTTTTTTCTAAAAATATACATACGTATCTAATTACAATTTCAAAAACTCAAAATGTCAAACTTCAAAATCTATTATCAAATGAGAGCTTAATTTAAAAAAATAATAAAACCTTCAAAGAAAAAAAAAAGGAAAATTTGTTAAGGAAATGACATAGTGCCAAGTTGCCAAATAGTCCAGCACTGATCCTATTGTGCTAACCAGCTAAGACATTTTTGTTCCCTTTTTCTCTCTTTACTCTCTTACCTATACATACACATTTCTGTATGTCTCTTTCATGTTTTCACTCGTTTATAGATGTGGGGTGGTGAGGTTAAGAGGGGTTTGGTTTATTCCATAGATTGGACCTTGAAAATGCAAGATTTCAGCAAATCTTGGACCCCACCATTGCCTATTCTATAGTTTTGCCTAATTTTTCCAATAAACCAAACATGGCTTATGCACCCCACACCCTCTTTGAACCCCATTTAGTTGAATTTAGCTAAAGATTTCACCTTTACTCTATTATTTATGTGTTTGGTTTGGTATTCTTCTTCTAGAATCAAGATTTGTCTAAGTGGTGGATGAGGTTTCTTCCATGTGGTATACTTTTGTAGAAGTAATTTTTATTTCTTTCTTTGTTTCTTTAATAGCCAAAGTTTCTTCCTTTTCTTTCTCTACTTTGTTTTAAAATAGACTTTTTGAAGGACTAATTGTACATCTTATCTTTGTTTAGTGGGGTTGGCTTGAAATTGACTAACATTAAGTTATCTTTATTTGGTGTTTGCTGTTTCTGAAGGGGATTGGAAGAGCATAAAGCTTGATCTGAGTGGTGAATTTGAAGTGGGGTTTCATTTTTTTGGAGGTGAGTAGGAAGTTATTGAGCTTTGATTTTACTTCTGATGTTTAGTACTTTGCTTACTATTTGTTGGACATGTTATGTTTGTATTTTTTGTGCAATTTGTCTGGCAGTTGTTGCAATTCTTTATACTGTCTTTATTGGTTCTTGAAATGCAATTAGGATCTAGATATATATAACACTGTTTATTCTTCTTTGTTCTTTCTGTTTCACTGTTTGTGTCTCTCCCAGCTATTGGGAAGTGCACCACAAGTAGATTTCTGTTTTTGTAAGGAGATTTGTTGCCAAAGATTTGATCTTTTTTCTGTTTTTCAGCTGTTACAAAGCCTGAGACTTGTTTTGTAGACGGGGAATCTTAGTAGCTAAGTTGGTTGGCTACCTGAACTCTCACCTTGAGTTCGATTCTCCACCTTGTAATCTCGTTCACCTACAAAAGACTTGTTGTGTGTAGACCCTCTTGTGGTTCATTGTTTGATCAAGTTTTAATCTTTGGAGTAATTTAATTGGTAAAGATTCTTTCTTCTGATTCATGACTAAAAATTCTTGTGCATTAACTAGTAGTTCCATTTCATTTCAGCCTATTTCCCGAAATTAGAATTGGGACGATACAAGTGCTGGTGGATTTTGGTCTCTTTGTGTAAACCGTATTTATATCGCGGAAGGTGAAGGAAGAAAGTTCATTTACCTGCTTTCTAATGTTTAATCACCTTGGAGGTGCAATATGGAACGCAGAAACATGGACAAGGATGGACCTAATAAAGAAGGTTTATTGCAGTTTGTGAACAAGGAAGAACAAGCAGAGGAGAATAGTTGTTTGTCGACAAGATTAATAGAAGAGTTAGAACCACAGCACCTACTTAGATTAGGAAACCCGCGCTTTACAGGAAATTGCACTCAGAAATTGTTCTTTCATAGTTCTCTTGGCTTACAAAATAAGCTTCCAAAGCATATAATAAGTTTTGACGAAAGATACTTCCTTCGCTGCCTTGAATTGGTACACATACATTCCACATGTAACTTCTCTTCAAAGATGCAAATTTTATCAAAGAGTTCAGGTTCAAGAGAGGTTAGAAATGAAAATCTCTGCACTAATGGTAATCTGGCTATCGAATGCCCTCAAACTGTGGGGATTGAGTCAAGTTATGTCCCTGACTCCTCCGCGGAGTGGATTCTTGGTGCAATAACTGGTAGTAAGAGTATGCTGAACATTTTAAAGAGTCCTTTACTTAATCAATTTGGATCTGTTAACTGTACTGTTGATTCTGGAAAGGAAAATATACATGACAGTGAAGAAGCAAGTTTTTCTGATTTCATGAGCTCTCCCGGTGGTTTTAGTGTCAGTTCAGCACAGAAGCTACAGAAGGAGATGGCAGATCATGCATATGGATCTGAGCATGTACACAGAAGGGTTCTTTCTGTATCTAGTACAGCTTCGACATGCTCGGATCAATCTTGTCTTTCAGCGGCTTCCCCTATTTCTCAAGGAATGCTCCAGAGGAGATGGAAAAATGGTTTACCACATTATGTCTTTTCCATAGATGGTAAAAAGGAAGTTTATGTAGCTGATTTGCTGAAGATCGACTCACCTGATGATAAGTTTCTCGATTATGTTTACACATTTCATTCAAGACCAGAAGGCAAAAAGGAACGCGCCTTCTCTGCAAGGGAATCACAACTTGTAGGTAAAATGACTGTGTCAACTTCAGTGACACTCAGCTCAACCAAGCTGGAGATTATGGAGACGCGATTTGTTGTGTTTGGTTCCATGGATCAATATATGGATGAGATACAATCAAGTCATATCCTCAGGAAGAACAAAAAATTGGCAAAGAAAGTGACAGATGTGTTCAGAACTAGTCAGTCTTATAAGCAGAGAAGCTTATCCAAGTTCGGGGGAACAAGCGCCATTCTTGAAGATGCTTCTTGGACGCCATCCATAGATATGTATGATGATTATTATTCATGCGGCAATGCTCTTTTAGATCAACAGATTCCGCCAAATTTTGAGTTGGCTGCCATTGTTACCAGAGATCCTCTTAATGACAGCTCCAAGGAGGCAGAGAAGGGTGGCTGGGGTATGAAGTTTCTCAAGAAATCTCCGACTGGAAGTAAAAATGCACCTCCTGAGATATCGGTGGAATGTCGTTCACGTGGCACCAGTGAATGCTCAACAAGCACGGATGTTATAATTCCAAGTGGTTTTCACGGTGGACCTAGAAGCAGACATGCTGGGCCGTCAAGCCTGTTGGAGCGGTGGAGCTCTGGTGGGCACTGTGATTGTGGAGGCTGGGATCTCGGGTGCCCCCTCACAGTTCTTAACACTGGAAATGAAGCTTCATCACAAACTACATCTGGAGACTGTCAAACTTTTGATCTCTATATACAGGTCTATGTCATTATAAGTTTTTGTTCTTTATGTTCTTCAAGCAACTATGCTTTTGAATAAGTGGAGCATTGAAATGTCACTAACCGATTTTCTTTTCCCCGATCTTGCAGGGTTCAAAACAAAGTGCACCAGTCATGAAAATGTCGAATATTCATGATGGTTTGTATTACATCCATTTTCATTCGACTCTATCAGCTTTGCAGTCTTTTGCCATAGCTGCTGCTTTCATTCATAGACATAGTCCTTTCCTACGACCGAAACTGTACAGGAAGTGAAGTAAGATGACACAAAGTATGGTATCTGTTGTTATAGTTCTCTACTTTTAAAAGAAGTCAGACAAATCGACCATTAGAAATGGTTCGAAGATATAACATCTGATTGTCTCTCATGTTCATTAATTTATCTTAGCTAATAGATTATTAGATAGGAAATTCGTTTGTTAGCTCACATTATTATTTTGTTAGTGTAATGAATGATACACTTTAGAAGCAGCGGTCAGTGTACAAATCGTCTATTGGATGGGGGGACATCCATTTGTACCGTTGATTAAGTTACTGAAAGTCGAAACACATTGATTTTTGAGTGGTTTGTTGATCCTTTGATCTTTAGTGCAACTTTCAGGCATCAATGGAAACTTCAGTTATGTTTCAATATCGTCTACCGTTGATTGTAAGAGGCCTCTCTCTCTCTCATTGATTTTAGCATGTGTGATGTTATGTTCACAGTGTAGACTATTGATGAATCACTGCATTTCCATGCTTTCTTTACACATGTTCTTGGAACTCATCTAAGATGACATACTTTGTGTCAATGGTAAACTCAATCCTGCAAACTTCTTTGTGCTAATCAACGAGAACAACGTACTCAATGTAATCCCAGAAGTGGGGTCTGGAGACGGTTGGTTAAACTCTTTGGTTCCTTGTGTTTATGTTGCAATTGTTTTCATGCTTTCGTTTAGGCATTGGTTAAACTCTTCGGTTCCTTATGTTTATGTTGCAATTGTTTTCATGCTTTTGTTAAGGCATAATACATAAATATTACCCTTAACTTGGCGTCAGCTGGCAACTATGACCTTTAAATTTGGGTGTGCACACGCAGACACTTAAACTTGTATAAAATTGAACAAATAGACATGTTCGTTCTACATGGCACTCTACATGACAATTTTGTGTCCTACGTGACATCCTATGTGTATTATGTCATGTAGGACACGTGTGTCTACTTGTTTAATTTTATACAAGTGCTTACTTGTGCACGCTCAAAGTTGGAGAGCATAGTTGTTTATTGAAGTCAAGTTAAGGGTCATGTTAATGTATTATGTCTTTCGTTTATTGTAGCATTGAGTGCTACATATGGAAGTAGCAAGCTTGTTGATGAGTGACCTTGTTATGGAAGTAGTATAGGCATTTGGACATGTTTTGTTTGAATTCATTGCTTTCGGCTTGAACTATGTATACATATACAAAACGAATTTTAAAAATATACATATAATAAGGTTACGTTTTTCGATAAAAATGGCATAAAAAGAGAGTTGGTTGGTGATGATCTCTGAAAAATGCTATTTATTCTTACTTCATTATACAGTAAAATTATGAGGGGATTATAGTTGATCTTTTCTAGCATTGGTGTCAAATCACACGACTACACGTTCAAGGGTATGACTTAGTGATCAATAAATTAAATGTGTAGTCGTGTAGTCACTGTAAGATAATTTCAAAATTTGCCCCCTATTATGAGTATATATTTTGCAGTATTACCTTTGAAAAAGCTGATAAGACAGTGTTTGTTTTGAGTAAAAAGAGACAAATTGAGAGGAAATGGTAAAGACTGTGTTCTGTAAACCTCTGTTTGTATTAGACTGATTTCCCAAACAGGAAATAAGAGATTTGGGGAATCTTCTGTTGTGATATGAGCCGTTGGATCAGTAAAGATGAGTGGTCAGGATTAATCTATAAAATCAACGGTCGTGATGAAACAATCAGACGGTCTACATTGGTCAAATTCATTCTGTCAACATATCCTACTAGGTCAAAGTTTAGTCGCGACTAATAAAGATTGTGATGAAGTGATAAATATTCTTTCGTTTTAATTGTTATCGAAGAATTTGAAATACATCTCAACAATTTTTCAATCACGTACATAATAACTACGCTAGACATATAATGATCGTTACAAAATTAAAGAAATGTCGATTTCTTTTCCATTTTTTTAATAAGTGAAAGGTAATGGCCATATCAATATATTGAAATAGAATAAGGTAATATGGACAATATGTTAGATGAAATTGATTTTGAATACATCGATATATGAAATTGATATTAAATATATAAATACATAAAAATATGAAACTAAGATACATTGTGAAATAAAAGTATAGAGAAGGATAGGGTCGTGGGAGAGAGGAGAGAGTTAGTGTATTGCAAATACATGTCAATTAAGTTTTTCGAATAAAATACATATAAACCGAATTATATCTAATTTGACTCGCATGTCAAAAAAAATATTTTTCTGAAAGAAAATATAATTTAGGAAACTATTATTTCAACCTATAATCAACATCAGTAAAATTATTTCATGTTATTTCCACCAAAATAAAAACAAACCATTTAAATGTTTTTTTTTTTTCATTTGTGAAATGCCAGAGTCAATGGTGGAGTGAAAAAGGCAGAAGGTTGTAATACAATTGACAGTAAAAAGTAACTATTTTCTTTTATAGATATTTATAAAATAATTTATTCGCATTTTATGTAATTAACTTAAGTCGAGTGAAACTTCTTTTTATTTTATTAAAATATATTCATAGTTTATAGCCCCAAAGTACAAAATTTAGATTTCATTAATTTGTGAAAAATAAAATAGAATGTCATACAATTTATTTTATAGAAAAAGGTCAAAATTACTCTCGAATTATGCAAAATAGACCCACTTATATCCTTCGTTATATTTTGGGATAAAAAATATCCTTATCGTTATTCCAAAAGATCATAAATACCCTCAAAAGTTAAAAAAAAACTCAAATTTTTAGTCATGTGGCAAGTAAGACTAACCTCTCGACCTAACGGCAGGGGCAATTTTGATCCCAAAATGTAACGGAAGGTATAAACAATCTATTTCACATAGTTTAAGGGCAATTTTAATCATTTTCGGTCAACATAATAAGATTTCCCAAATTTTTCTTATAATGAATTCATTTATTAGTTAACCATATTTACTAACTATACTTAGAATTAAATTATTTGGTTTTATATATTCATAGGAAATTTTTATTGGAGCTTTTATCTCTCACCATTGTTGAAAAGAATGTTGTGATGGAGTCCAAATGCTTCTTAATGCTAAAGTAATAGCTATTTCTCCAACTTTTCCATAAAAGGTACAGTGATTTATCCCTTCTTTTTTTTAATTATCGAGAGGCGAATTCAGAATTCGAAGTTTAAGGGTTTGGACCCACCATTATATCTATAAAGTTATATGTTCATATTTATTGCATCAAATAAATTTAAGCTTCGAGTCAAAAGTACTGGATTCAGATGAACGCGATTTGTTAGAGTATGGTCCACATGAATGTTTCTTGATCCTCAAGTTTTTTAAGGTAAAAAGGTGAATACTTTATTTGATATTTTGGGATTTGTGGAAGAATTTCGGTGAAAAACTACTGGGGTCAGTCTTGCATTGAGTGATTCTGTGTTGGGGTATATAACCCATTGATATTAGAGAGTGAAAATGGTTTCATGCAGAAGAAAAAATGAAGAAAATGATATAAAAATTTTTACCTTTTAAAATGTATTTTGTTGTTTTTGTTGTGTTTTTTTGTTTGGTTTCTCACTTTCTATCAAGAATTTTTTGTCTCGAATCCGAGACCTCTGGTTTAGGGAGGAGCAGTTTGGATGCACCACATACTCTGTGTTGGTGTTGTTGTGTTTGAAGGAAGAACAGAGCAGAAAAAATAAAATCTTTGTTGTGTCTTTATTTGGAATCTGTGCTATTCCACATTTTGTTTTCTCTTTGTTTTGTATTTTTGCTTTTTATAAAATTTGATTCTGAATTCCCCATGTTAAGGTGTTCATGGTTCTGTTTCGATTAGTAATTTTTATTTTATGTTTCATCTGTTAAATAATGGTTTTGCTTCTTTGATGCTGTGAAATCTCATTAGTTTTGTTTCTGATGTATACTAGGTTTAGGGTGTGTTCGGTATGAAGGAAAATGTTTTTTTAGGAAAATAAGTCGGTTTCTTGCACCCAAGTGTGTGTCTTGTGTGGTCAATGAAGTGGTCGAGAGCCATGAGGTTTCAAGTTCAAATTTCAGCGGAGACAAAAATAATAGGTGATTCTTCCCCATCTGTCCTAGATTTGGTGGACAGAGTTTTCTAGTACTTGTTGCTGGTGGGAGGCAAGTATCCCATGGAATTAGTTGAGGTGTGTGAAAGCTGGTTCGGACACCAAGGTCATTAAAATACATAAATAAATAAGTGCGTTTTATGCCTATTTTCTTGTGTCCGTTACGTAAGCAAAAAATATTATTTTAAAAACATTTGTATATAATCTAGAAAAATACTATGGGTTGTGGGAATGGGGGTTAGGGGGTTGAAGGACATAGTTAATGTGGAATGCCTTGCCTTGCACCAGTTCCAGTCATGAGATGACTTTTCCCTTACTCCTGTTTAAAAAGATTATAGAGAAGATGTTTAAAAGAAATAGTAATAGAGAAGACGTCAGTTATGAAACATGACTTAGTGAACTGTGGGAGAAAATTGCATTACTACGTATATATGATGACTGATGAACTGATTATTATGCAGTCAAGTAGTCATCTACTGTCTCAGACTTAGCTCTATAGGAATTTCTGCACATGATGAAGTATCGGTTTAACAATACTTGTTGTTATTATACTTTACTTGAGCTGAAGGTCTATCGGAAACAACCTCTCTATCTTCCCAAGGTAGGGGCAAGGCTGCGTACGCACTACCCTCACCAGACCCCACTTGTGAGGTTATTACACTATGCTTAACAATATCATCCTGTGTTTTTTTTTAATTCATGTAGTATTTGATAAAACCAACATTCTATAGTACTTCCTTTTAGCTTCTGAAAAAAATGCTAGGAGTCCTCATAGATCTGTATTGAAGACCGTTCAACATGGAATGTCATCTAGTAAGTTATTATGCTATGCATAAATTATTCCAGTCATCACGTTGGTAAAATTCAGACATTGTTTCTGCATCTTCTTGTTTGTGGTTGAAATGCAGATGTAATGTTTTCTCTTTTTTTTTTTTTGGCATTGAAAGGAAGAAGATATACCTCAACCTCATTGAGCTCCTTAAAGTTCTACATTAGTATACTAAATGGCGCCAAACCCGAAGTCTAGAGTTACAAAGGCCTTTGAGGCAATGAAGGTTTTTGGCTATAGTGAAACAGTTGTGAAGCCAGTTTTGAGGAACCTTCTAAATTTGTACAACAAAAACTGGAAGCTTATTGAAGATGAGAATTATTCTGTTCTTTTGGAGTCTACTATAGACAGCGAAGAGTCTAAGGTATTGTTATTATTATGATTCAGTGCTTATTTCTATTGTCCATAACCACATGATAACCTTTGTGACATGTGAATCCTTTCTAAAGATTATGTGTGGTAATATTTATATGTATCTTGACATCATGCACAAATAGAAAAATAGGATGCTCATTCATCTTTACTTTTTTCCTTCCAATTTTCAATGTGAAAGCATGTCATTTAATTCCCCTGATGATCAGGAAAAGCAGAAATCCTCATTGGAAGATGAACCGGAAGAAAATGAACCACCATTGAAAAGATCTAGGCTCTACTCCCAGGGAAATCATTCTTCACCTGCTAAACACAATGCCGGCCCTAGTGCTGACGCATGTACTTCAGAGTTGCAGCCTTCCAGCAAGCAGAAGATGGCTGAAATCACCACCGAGTCTTATGAAACTCAGGATGCTGAACTGAAGCGTCTTTCTCTCTTGAACCATTATCAGCGCAAAGGTAAGAAGCAGATTTCTTCAGAGGCTTCTCCTGTTTCAGAGGAGGATAATGAGATTGTACTACTCTCTGATGATGACATGCGAGGACCTTGTACTCTGTCATCTCATTTGGAATTAAAGAAAAGGGGAGATACATCTCGTTCATATCCTGCTGTGATACCCAAAAGAAGATTAGCTTATAATAGTAGCCTGGAAGAGCCAAACGTCATGGGTTCTACTGATGTATCCAATGAAGGTGCACTGGTTCAGTATGGCTTCAGTGATGCTATCCCACTTTCTGATAACCTGCCAGGTTTTGATGTTCCTCTTGCAATTTTCCCTTCAGGTATTCCTTCAATGTGTAGAGTTAACTATTAATAAGATTATTCTGTCTCTCTCACCAGACATGGTTCTACTTTGAAACTGTGAACGGGTTGTTCTTTTTTGTGAGTTTTGATGCCCATTCTGTTGATATTCTCTAGATGTATTTTCTTTTTGAAGTCTCTTTTGACTGTCATGTATGCTAGTTTTGGTGATTATTCACTAATTCAGGACGTGAATATTGAAATTATTGACTAAAAGGGAGAAATATAGGAGGAGTTAACTTGCTAATATCAATAACTATATTTTTGAAGCTAATGTGTTAACTGATGAAAGCCAAAGAAAGACAGCAAAGCCATACTGCTATATATTAATCCATTCTCCACTGGTATTTCTTCTTTATGAAGCTTCAATGATTACAATTTTCTGAGGGAAAATTCTATGAATTTGTTCTGCCTCTAGTGATCTTTATACAAATCAAAGTTGTGAAATCATATTTGTATACACGCTTTTTACAAAAAAGCTACATCTTCCTCTCTCGATTGAGCTTTGTCTTTCATACAAGCTAGCTGTAAGATTCTTATGGTTTATAGTAATTACACATTAGTTTCTGCTCATAGTAAGCCAAATGATATTTTTGGTTGATGAAAAGGAAAAAGCTATGTGAATGAAGAACATAAGATTTGTTGAATCAGATGGGGTCATAAGTTGTTTTCTCTTTTTGTTGGTAAATTGTATGTCTGAAGTTGGGAATCCTTTTTTTTTTGTGTTCTTTTCCTCTTGGTTTTGTAGTCAAATTCTAAGTCTTACCAAAATGTGAATGTTATCTATAGTCTAGAAGTTTAATTCTGTCATATTTTTTTGGAATTGAAAGGAATTGATAAACAAAACTTGGAGTGTCTCAACTCTGAACATCTGGGTACAGAAGGAACTGAAGAAGATGCAACAAATTCATCACGACTAATTATTGCTTCCTCCCCAAACGGGGAGGTGAAAGTCTCTTTTGTCTATAAGACATATTCTTCATCAGATTTTTGTCCACCAAGTTTAGATGCAGTCTTTAAGCGGATGGAGGAAAAGTATATGAAGTCCTACAGATTTTCTCAACCTGGTTTTCTGCTAAGTCTGATGGAAAATCTGTGTAAATGCTATCTGACAGTTGGCACCAAGGCCAAGGCAGTAAATGAGCCATCAGCTGGGATAGGGTCTCAGAAACTTCACCCAGTAGGTGTCAGATATGATGCTACTAATCATGAATTGCACTTTGCTCCAGACACTAGCAATGGCTCATTCAAATTGTCGAATTTTATCAAAATCTTACCTCAAATTCCAACATTTCCAGCTTCAGGAAATAGGGATATAATGTGCTATATGGTGGATTTTAATGGTACAAGGATTAATGGTGCTGAGAAGGACAACACTAACAAGCTTCTTAAACTCCTTGCCTCTTCAACTATGAACAATTCAGTGCTTGTTCAAAGTGAACACTCATCTCCTGGTCTTCGTAATTCTGTTTATTATATTGAAGACATCGCCAATGGTCAAGAGGAGCATAAAATTTCGTTGATTAATGAATTCAGCCACGTCCTGCCTGTCTTTAAGTACATACCTAAAAGTGTTATTTTCCAAAACGCATATGTGAAGTTTCTTCTTGCTCGTATATCAGATGACAGCTGTTGTTCAAACTGCAGCGGGGATTGTTTGTCTCAAGATATACCCTGTGCTTGTGCTGGTGAAACAGGGGGTGAATTTGCCTACACATCAGGTGGTTTGCTCAAGGAGAAGTTTCTTGAGAGTTGCATCTCAATGAGTTGTGAACCCCAAAAGCATGGTTTAGTATATTGTCAGGACTGTCCCCTTGAAAGGTCTAAGAATAATAGCGTGTCTGGCCTGTGCAAGGGTCATCTGGTGAGGAAATTTATCAAAGAGTGCTGGCATAAATGTGGCTGCAGCAGGGGATGTGGAAATCGTGTTATTCAGCGAGGCATAGCAGTGCCATTGCAGGTTAGAAAAATATTGCAAACCTAGAGTTTCATGTACCATAACTTTGGCTCTTTGTGAACATAAAAAATAGGAGATTGTTTCAGTACTAGTGAGAATGATGTTAGGAGTAGTCATTTAAATTATTGGTCTGGGAAAACATGATGCTCCCTTTGTCCCAATTTATGTGGCACACTTTGACTTGACACAAAATTTAAGAAATTAAGGAAGACTTTTGAAATGTGGACTAAAACACACCTTAGGCCCTTGTGTGACATAAAAGGGGAATTTTAAAGTTAAGTTATTTCTAATTATATGAATGTGACATTCTTTTTGGGACAAACTAAAAGGGTAAGTGTGCCACAAATTGGGACAGAGGAAGTAATTTATTGTGGTTGAACTATAGTCTATATTGTATATATTGTTTTTTCCATCTTGGTGTGAATATAAATGATATCTGATTTATCCAAAAAGGAAAGAAAGGTTTTGTGCATGATCAATACTTCTGAAGAAACCTAGAGTAGTAAGAAATTGTTTGACACATTCTTATCCTGTATGTCAGGTGTTTATGACTGCTGATGGGAAAGGTTGGGGTCTCAGGGCACTGGAGGATTTGCCTAGAGGTGCTTTTGTTTGTGAATATGTAGGAGAAATAGTGACCAACACAGAGTTGTATGAGCGAAACACGCAAACTGCTGGTGAGAGACACACATATCCAGTTTTGCTAGATGCAGACTGGGGTTCGGAAGGTGTCCTGAAGGATGAGGAGGCACTTTGTTTGGATGCAACATACTATGGCAATATTGCAAGGTTCATTAATCATAGGTTAGGCTCTAATGTTCATCCTTTTCTCTTTGTAATTGCCTTTCTTCTTTTTCTTCTTCTCCCCTCTTACATTAACCTGGTGATATGTGGTTTGTACACTTCTTCTACAAAGTAGATAATATTCATGTCCACCAGCTGTTACCTACTAACAAACAACATGTTTCTCTTTGTTTCGATTACTTTGTTCCTCAAGTTTGGAAAGAAAACTGATAGATAAGCATTAGATGCAACCCCATATATTGCATGTAGAGATGTAATAATCAATTGATTACTTTTGTTATGGCTTTCCTTTTGAAGTACATTTGGCATGGAATAAACCCCCAGTAGAGCACCATTACAAGTCCCTTTTTTGTTCTTTGCATGATCAACAGCTCGTTCTTTGCTTTTATTGTTTCTAAGAATCACATTTACATTCAAGAAAAGTGCATTGATTCTTTTTTACTTCGCAATGTGGACTGAAACTAACCACATTGTAATTTTATCTTGACCAGATGTTATGAAGGTAACTTGATTGAGATCCCAGTTGAAGTAGAGACTCCAGATCATCACTACTACCATGTACTTGTTATCTATCTTTCTCTTAACGCTTTTTGAAGTATCTCTCTGTTATTTAGAAATCCGTGCACTATCTACATCAAGCATCTTTTTTTAATGTCACTGCAGGTCGCTTTTTTCACTATGAGGAAAGTTAATGCTTTAGAAGAGTTAACTTGGGTAAAGCCCCTATCTATGTTGAACTCTATAACTTTTATTATAACTTTGTCATTTTGATATAGGAAACATGAGTTAAGTCAAAGATAAGTATATACGAAGAATCATTACAAATTTGCTACATTGCAGGATTATGGTATTGACTTCACCGATCATAGTCATCCAGTGAAAGCTTTCAAGTGCTGCTGTGGAAGTAAATCTTGTCGTGACACCGGCCTTTGAAGAGTCAGTTCAACTTTTTACCTCTCTTTCTTATACTCGCCCTGCAGTGAAATCTGCCTACTATTTTCATGCGCATATTGACCTGAGTACTTCTCTAGAGCTTTATGATATGTATTATACACACATCTCTTCCTGCCCTTTATATCTTCTCGCGACCAGAATCAATCTGCCAATTGATTAAATTATATTCCTTCCTTTACAGTTCTACCTACCAGCCTTAAGTACATAGAAATGTTTACTAGGTCCACCATTTGTTGTAGAATAGAGTAACTTAAAGCCATTCCTGCGCGTGTTTCACTTCAAAATACTTGCTGATTGTGAACTACTTCATTCGATCTTTATATTTAATCAGATACCGTTACTTGCAGGAGCGAGGAAGTATACACTGATGAAGATTACTCCTCACTGATGATGCTGATCCCATCGATAGCTCACATAGATATGATATAGGTAAAACAAGAAACATAGTTTTGTTATTTCTGGAAAAGAACAGCTGGTGTTAACACAGTTGAAGATTCCTTCTTCCTGATGATGTTGATCGCTTCAATCAAGAAGCAAAATTTTATTTTTTCTTTAAAAAACAACTGCTGATGTTATGTTCTACCAGTTGATGAGTTTGCATTTGACTATGTTGGAAAAAAACATGTTTTATTTGAGTATATTACTTCTTAAATACCTACTTGCCCAGTATACACTGAGAAGCCCATTGGCTCACCTTCGACTCTTACCTCTCATTTAACTCTCTACTTCGTCAACATCTCAGTCCCTCGTGAGTGTGGCACGAACCTCTAATGGAGTTGATGGTTGATAAAAGTCTTGAATTACACTTCTTTGCTAAAATGCAATACATTCAGAGTATCCATATATTATTGTTGTGCTAAAACCTTGCATTTAGCTAGTGACTTGGGGACCACAAGGTTACAAATCTTTTCCATGAATTATTGTCTAGTTTGCATTGAAGGGATAGCCTAGTCTCTGTGTGACAGGTTCGAGCCATGAAATTAGTCATTAATGCTTGTGTCATGATAGAATTATCTACTTATTTTCGAGGCCATAACAGTCATTGATGATTGTGTCACAATATAAAGTTGTCTCCATATCACATATAAGTCACGATTTTGAGCCGTGGAATTAGTGTTTTAGAATTGATTGCCTACCTTACACCCCTTCGAGTGTGACCCCTTCCCCTGACCTTGCGTAAACGCGATATAGCTTTATAAATACATCTATTTTCTTATTAATGTAACATGTTAAATTACACTAGCGACTATATATTAGTAAATCTTGTCTGTCATACTATGCAACACCAAAATAAGTCCATAAACAACTATAATTAAAAGAACATATTATGAAGCAAGTCATGAGGTAGATAATAACTTTACAATAAGTCCAAATACTTTAAACTATAGTCAAAGAAAATAGTCTAGTACTTACTAATTACCATGCAACATTTTTTTTTTAAAAAGTCAAGAAACAACTAAATACTAAAAGGTCGACCCCATGACAGCAAGAAAAGCCGATCTTGTGTTATACTCTGATAATCTCTTTCCTATTGAAACACCCAAACTCCCATCATGCTAAGATAGACACTAACATCAAATTCTCTCAAAACTTTGAACCAACACCTTTGCTTTCTCCATCACCTTATCCTCATTCAACACATACACACTTACAAACTTTGACTTCTCAACATCTTCAAACTCACTCTCCATTTTCTTAACCGTAGTTGTAATTTCTTCCCATCTATCTAAGCTATCGACCTTTTTACATGAATCTTTTACATGCACTATCTTCTTCACACCATAACATTCCAATTTCCTTATATACCATTTCACATGACTTTTATATGTAACCATCCTCAACTGAAACTTCTTCTGCTTACCATAATATATCCTCTTATAGTGTGCCATAACACCTTTAAACCAAATTTTTCGACTTTTTGCTACCTCAAAGTAGTAATTTTCCACTTCATCATCGATCTTGAACGCGATCCTTCGAATATTCTCAATCATATCACATAATTTTTTGTTTTCATTTTGTTTTACTTCAGCATCTTTGAGTAAAAGCTTCATTTTCTTGAGTTCTGTTAGGAGATCTTTTACATACTTTTTTGCACCACATAAAATGGTACCTTTGTTTATTTTCATTACACCTTCAACTCTCTCAATGAGAAAAGAGACAAAAGCTTCTGCCATTAAAAATAAAATTGGAATGAAAAACTTAGAAAAAAAATTCACAAGAATGAGAAATCAAAATAGTGTTTGGTTAATTGACATTAAGTTTCTTAAGTTTATAATCTTGAAAGTTTTACAAATTACACATGAAGTCCTTGTAGTTTGTTAAAATTACAAAAATGGTCCTTTATGTTTGGGGATAAGTTCAAAATAACCCCTTGCATATACTTCTTGAGCAATTTCGATCCTTTAAGTTTGTTAGATGTGAATATCTTTCGGAACTGTGAACTAGGAAAGTCTTGTCAAAATCTCAGAAATTACAACACAAAAAACGCCACCAAATATCCAAAGTATTTTTTGTGTTTCAGTTTACGTGACATACTTTAACTTTTTAATTCGTTCAAAATGAATAACACGTTTTAAAATTTGAAAACAATTAATTTTATACTTCCATACCCTTAATGAGAAGTTTTTTTTTTTGGAATGAGAAGATTTTGTAACGATACAAATATTATGACAGGTTTAATATCTGAGAGAAAGTCCTTGTCATTTGTTTTAACTATAGAAACCTCCCATTAACTTTATAAAATTACACTTTATAATCTTTTTTGTGATTTTTTTTTTCATTTCAACTTATTGTCCTTTACTTTTTTAGGTTAAAGTGTGTGCTAACAAAAGTTTTAGTGTAAATTGGATTTATTTTCTTAAATAGTGTATTTATAAATAGTAAAAACGCGTGAAGAGGGAATAATCTTCTTTTTTTTGTTAATTTCCCACTATATCTTCTTTCAATAATGATGCTAAACTCTCGTGAATGGCCTCTCAATAAATGACAAATAATTTACTATATGTGAAAATCAACCTAATTAGGTATCATCAAATCGAGGATTCTTCGGAAACCATTTTTTTATCTTCACGAGATAATGGTAATATTTGCGTATATTATGTTTTTCTCAAACGTCACTTGTGAAATTTTACTTAATAATAGGTTATTGTCATTGTTGTTAACCTAACTAGGTATTTAACGCATATGCAAGCATTCAAATTTACCTACATATTATTAGTAAATAATAGTCTTTCTTTGTTTCTTTTATTGTTCATGAAGTTTTTGGACCACCATTTAAATACTTATTCTTAGCAAACTGAAAACTTTATGAGAAAATGTTAGATATCTGATTTAGAATTGTATAAATTATTGCAAATGTTTGACATTAGTATAGTATTTTATTTGTCAGATTGAGTAAAATATGAGTCTAATATTTTTTGGAATGATAATTTTGCAAGGTTATACTTAAATAAGTGATAAAATATAAATAATGAGGGTGGTATAATTGAACAAAATCATTTAACTTGGCTAACCTGCTAAAGTTTTAATTAGTTTGAGCCAGAGTAATTAATTTTGATGATGAGTTGATTTGGGGTTATGCCAAATTAATCCATAAAATATCAGCATCCCAAATAAACTCATGATGCTAACCATTCGTAATCTATAAAAATTAACTTTATAATTCTTCTTCTATCTCTTATGAAATTAATTATAATCACACAGATATGTGATATATGTGATGATTGTTTTAGATCATAAGTTTTAAAAGAAAATTTTCTTTTTTAAAGATCGTATCAAATCAAACAATGCTACATAAAATGGAACCAAAAGGTATATGTTTTAAGCCATATTAATAAACTAGTTTTTTTTTTTTGGTTTCCCATATGATGTCTGATACCCATATTGAGGCCCGATTAAATCCGAATTCGTGTCAGAAAGTCCCACGATGGGGAGTAAAGCTCCCTAACAAAGACAACTTCATAATTAAGAGGACTCAAAACCGAGACCTCTAATTAAAAATAAAGAAATGTTTACCTCTCCGTCACAATCCTCGTTGGTCATATTAATAAGATAATTTTACACAAATCTCATAGTATTAAAAACTAATTACATCCTCTCCATGCTCTTTTCCAAATTACAAAAATCCTTAAATTTGGTGGAATCCAGTTACATCCCAAAACGTCCTGATACAATTTGTCTCGATTTCGGATACATCCTATCCCTACTCTTTTTCAAATTACAAAAATTCTTAAATTTGATGGAATCCGGATACATCCCAAAAAGTCCTGATACAACGCATCCCGGTTTCGATACATCTCGATACATCACTTTTCGATTTTAGATACATCATTCAACGTCCTGATACATTGTAAAGTTATGTATCCGACTGTTACATCGCGTAAAGTGATGTATCCGAGAATAAGATAAAATAGAGATTTTTGTAATTTTTTCAAATCGTAGAAATTTTTAGAGAAAATGGTGTTTTAGAATTCATGAAACTCTTTCTTTGAGCTAATAAAGATGGTAAAAATGGTGAATTTTGTAAGTTATGTGTCCCCCACCGTTATATTTAACAGTTTTTGGGGGTAAATTGTTAAGTTTAGGGTAAAAAACTAAATTGAACACATTTATTTCAATCACCTATAATATATTAAGGATCTAAACAAAGCAACCCCAATATATCAAGGACCATTTTGATCATTTTCTCTAATTTTTCCTATTAATAAACTAGTTGATTGAACCACACATATTCTTAACTTTCTCTTAAAACAAAAATAAATGGGCAAATTACAGAAATCACATACTTTTAGGGCAAAATTACAATTTATCCCTTAAAAATTTATAATTACAGAAATTCCTCAAACGGATACAATAATATATGTGTTGATACATTAATCTGATGCGCGAGATATATTAATTGTTAAGTAAGATACATTACATTTTATACATGATACACTAATCTGATGTACATTTTATACATGATACACTAATATGATGCGCGAGATACACTAATCTGATGCGCTGATACATTAATCTGATGCGCGAGATACACTAATCTGAAGCGTGAAAATGAGGGATTTTAGAGATTTGTAAAACTTATAGGAGATAATGGTAATAAGTAAACTAAAACGTGAGATTTGTGTAATTAAACCAAAATAAATTTGTCTGGCCCATCTCAAGTTGTATGTGACAAGCCCAAATAGAGTCCATAACCAATCATTCTTCAAATTAAAACCCTAAATTGCCATTTCTATAAAACCCTAGCAAAACCCTAAATCACCATACTTTCAGCATCCAAAAATGTCGAAGCGAGGTAAATTTACTTCATGTTGCTTTCAAATTCAGAAGATCGTTCTCAATTATCTTCGATTTTCCCTAATTTTTTATTTTTTTTTGTAAAATGATGTTTAGGGCGTGGAGGGTCTGCCGGAAACAAATTCCGGATGTCACTGGGTTTACCGGTGGCGGCGACGGTGAATTGTGCTGATAACACTGGGGCGAAGAACCTTTACATTATCTCAGTGAAGGGTATAAAGGGTAGGTTGAATCGGTTGCCATCTGCTTGTGTAGGTGATATGGTGATGGCTACTGTCAAGAAAGGGAAACCTGAATTGAGGAAGAAAGTGATGCCTGCTGTCATTGTTAGACAACGCAAACCTTGGCGACGAAAGGATGGTGTTTTCATGTACTTTGAAGGTAAGCTTTTTCTGCAAGCTTAAGGATTTGAGCTGAGCTTTTTGGTTGTTATGTGATTTGAGCTCCTTGTTATTGTTTTCTTAGTTTGTGTTTTGAATTGTTTGAATCAACTATACCTTAATTCCTATGCCCAGTTTTGGTATCATTTGATTTTATATTAGTATGTAGTGAAGTATCTATATGAATGATTATAAAAATGTAATCTTTTGAGAAAATTAACATTAGTTGGTTTACACATTGATGTTTTGTGGATATCATTCTATCAGAGGTACTCTTAAGAGTGTTGTGATTTCCTTGCTAATATAGTTATTATTTATACATATAGCTTTGTTCATTTCCCTGAATTTGAAGCTGTGAGTGGTTATTGCATAAGTTTTGCTGGTTAGGGTACAGTGCAATGTATTTTTGGACTTGGTATTCGTTCTTGCTTTTATAGAAGTAATCTACTAATGCGAGCTGGTTTGGCAGTATCATCATCCAATTTTACCTTGTGCATGTGTCAAGTCATAAGAATAAGTCTTTAGTCTTTCAGGGGCTTGACGCAGGCTGCGTCAAGGCTGGCAAGTTCATGGTCCATTCTTCTCATTTTTGGGTCTCCATCAGTCCATTGGATTTCTCACTTGCTCTCTCTTTCTTGTTCTTCTGGTTGCTTTGCTGGTAATGTAGTGTTATATATTGGATTTTAGGTTCTGTGCACTTCCATGACCAGCTATAGTCTAACCATTCTTCCCCTATATTGGTTCGTAATCGAATGAGATCTCCCCAAATGAACCTCACTTACTTTTGAAGCATATTATCTTAGTAAGAGAATTCTCGAGTTAAAAGAATGTTTCAATTAAGTGAATTAGGGAAGAAATTGTATCTCTTGATTGCAAGTTTTATTACCATAAGACTTTCTTCATCTTGTTTTTGTGGATAGTATCAAGGTAGGATATCTGCTTGTGCAGTTGTTTCTGATGGATTCAGAAACACGTGTTTGTATTTTTTTATTTTTGAAAACCAGACTTAGTCAGGTGCTAACATTTCATATTGTGGTTAATACAGTTACTAGTCTGGGAAATTAATGTTGTCTATCGTTACAGATGTGCTTATACTATTCAAGCACTTTCTGCTCCATATGGGCCCAACATGAAGTAATCTATTTTCTTCCATTCTGGACACATATATGCAGGATATGTTGACTTGGCCTCTATTGTTTTCTTAGTTGTTTAGTTTTATATCTTTTGAAATAAATTATATGATGTCCTTACAAAAACTGATTTCAAAATTATCTTGCTATTTCGATGTCTAACTTTTACATATCCATGCATTAGTCAAGTAACAACCTTCTTATTACCGTGGTTGATACAGTTACATGCCTGGAAAATGTATGTGTCCATCGTTACAGATGTGTTAATTCCTATTATGCTCATATCTGCTCCATTTGGACCCTACATATGTTTTCAATTTGTAGCATTGTTAAGTATACACAGTGTCTTTACTTGAAATTGAGTTCAATGTTATCTTCTTGTTGTGTAGAACTTTAAACATATCCAGACATTAGTCAGGTTACAACCTTATTATACTGTGGTTGATACAGTTACATGGCTGGAAAATAGATGTGTCCATCGTTACAGATGTGTTGATTCTTTTTAAGCTCACATCTGCTCCATTTGGACTCTACATATGTACTCCTCGAGTTGTAGCATGTTAAGCATGTATCCGCTAGTAATATATTTTACATACTTAAAAGTTTGCTAGTTGGATGGAGTGTGTAGTCATGTTTTCTACTTCTCAAGCACTATAATTGATTCTTTCACTGAGCTTATAACACGTCTTGTATGCTTCTGCAGATAATGCTGGTGTGATTGTGAATCCCAAAGGAGAAATGAAAGGTGAGATCATATGCTTAATCTCCATCAAGTATATCTATCTAAACTATATGCCTGATTAAAACTTCGAAAACGACATCTTCTACTTAGTTTTTGTTGTATCATAGACATTGCATAGTTGCACGGATTGTTTCTTTGTTTAGCCATATATCAAGAATTTAAACCGTTCACAATTTTCTTGATGTACGTATTGTTCATGAGCTCCTTTTGGCCGTTGTTAGGTTCTGCTATCACTGGTCCAATTGGAAAGGAGTGTGCTGATCTATGGCCAAGGATTGCTAGTGCAGCTAATGCAATTGTCTGAACTACTAAGAGTTAACCTGGAGATTTTGATAACTTTTATTTGGAAGTGCTGTTGTTGTCACATATACAAACAAATGCAGCAATGTTGTATTGCTCTGAGATTCAAAACTTCATATAATACCCACTTATTTGCTACTTAATATCACGTCATTTACTTTTCATCTAGTTTTTGATTTATAGCTTTGTAATTATTGAAGACTTGTCCAAATAAAATAGTCTCGTTCCCCTCGAATAGTCGAGGAAACATGGTTGAGTTCGAGCTTTTGGTTTGAATTACCTTTGTTAGGGGAGTGCTTTAACTCGTAATAGGGGACTTTCTTGCATGAATTTTGATTTAGTCGGGTTTTAAAACGGCTATTATACACCATATTAGGAATCGAGGAGAAGAGCAAAATGAAATATATTGAGAGTTATAAATATTGTGTTCATTACATCTAAGTCGTTTTCTGATTTGAAACCAAATTGTTACCTAATGAACCAAATATCTACCCATAAAATTATGTCAATTAAATAATTTTGTTATTTTTTCCATTTTAATATTATGAGATTACTTGTTTCCAATTTAAAAACTTCAATTATTTTGAAATTGATTCGACTGGTCGAAACGATTAATATTTGAGATTGAATAAATTATAAACTATGAAGTACCTATCTGCTTAGCAAAAACAGATAGATCAATTATATTCGTTATTGTTTATGTCATATAGTAGTATATAACGATTAATATTTGAGATTGAATAAATTATAATCTATGAAGTACCTATCTGCTTAGCAAAAACAGATAGATCAATTATATTCGTTATTGTTTATGTCATATAGTAGTATATAACGATTAAGATTTGAGATTGAATAAATTATAAACTATGAAGTACCTATCTGCTTAGCAAAAACAGATAGATCAGTTATATTCGTTATTGTTTATGTCATATAGTAGTATATAACGATTAATATTTGAGATTGAATAAATTATAATCTATGAAGTACCTATCTGCTTAGCAAAAACAGATAGATCAATTTATATTCGTTATTGTTTATGTCATATAGTAGTATATATTTCTGGATTGGGTTATGAATCGGTTTACAAATTTTGGGCAATGGTGGAATAGTTGGGATTCTTTCATTCTTAGTAAAATTTTCGAATTTGAATTCTGAATACAAAAATAAAATCCTATTAAAAGCACCTCCAGAATTAGCTAAATTCTAATGCAAATATCAAATATCGGGCGAAAAAATAATAATTATGAAACGGCATGACACAGCTATAAGTTGACAAATGTGTGTTGACCAATAAAAGAAAAAAAAGTACAGATGTGTAAAGAGACGTGCTACCGACTTGCTGGTTAATTCCAAATTATATTTGTTAAAATTTCTGGTTTATGTTTTTAAAATAATAATTAATCTGTTGACATTTGCCTCTTGTAGGTATAAAAAAGCTTGCAAATCATAAATCTTTGTTTTTGTTAAATGAAAATCATAAATCTAAATCTAATGAGCCTCCAGTGGAACTCTGCCACGTATCTCATCAAGAGTGATGACAAACAATTATTGACCTATTATACTTCAATAATTTACTTATTATTAGCTAAATATAAAATATTTTTAATTAAAGTACTTTGTTTATGTAAAATTTAAGTCTTCACAAAACTTAAATCAACTTTTTCCCTAATATAAAAGTGTTGAATTCGATCTTTAGAAATAACATCATTATTAGTAAGGAGCATTTTAATCTTGTTGAGTTATCATGTCATTGGTAATGAGTTATTTGATCTCCAAATAAAATTTTGAACAATTCTTACCTCATGACTTAATATCTGAGTTGAGATTGACCCAATTTAATATTCCATGGTATGTCTCCTTTTCATATTGTTCATACTTTAGAAATTTGATCTCTATGGAGGGGAGAGGGAAGGGTTGAGTTTTCACATCGATGGTGGATGACGAGTTATTTG
The DNA here is from genome assembly GCF_000226075.1 of Solanum tuberosum. NCBI lineage: Eukaryota > Viridiplantae > Streptophyta > Magnoliopsida > Solanales > Solanaceae > Solanum > Solanum tuberosum. Next base: position 98,047 of record NW_006239103.1, read on the forward strand.
GTCTACTTATATGTTGTTAAAGTCAAACAATTCACATATTATAAATTAGTTACGTCTAAAATATTTTAACAAAAATCTAAATTAATTAGATTTCAAAATAATTATCAAACCTTGAACGAGAACAAAAATATAATGATGGGAGAGTGCCCCAAAAAAAAAGTGTGGACATGGAATATGTTTCTAACATAAATATGTCAAGGAATATAGTAATTATGTAGAGAAAAAAGGATTTGGTTGGGGATTTAAATGAGATTAGGTTTAATTCCATGTGAGATAGTTGTATGTTGATATGCCAATTAGGTTCCACTCTCTAGTGGCACCCACATGACAATTATTATTTCTAATAATTATCAATTTCTAATTAGTTTGAAATTTTTGTTGTTATTTACTTCTTTTTTTTTTTTAAAAAAAATTAATATTATTTCTTCGCACAACTCAACGTATATTTGTCACAGACTCATAATATAATACTTCTCTTTTGAGCCAAGATTTTTTGTAAACAATCTTTCTATCTTATAAAAATAAGATAAGATCTGTATACCTTCTATATTTTTCAAATTTCACTTGGAATTACACTGAACATATAGTTGTTCTTGGACAATTGGAATATGCTAGTGTGAACAAAAATACTTTTCATGATCTAAGTTGTGATTAACTAAAAACCAAAATATATAAAAATATAAAATTTTACAAAGTATAGAATAAAGTTTCATGACACCATTGATTGACATAATTTAATCAACCTACCACCCTACAGATCATGTTTTATTAAGGACAAAAAATAATATACATGGTGCCAACTAATTCCCATCACCCATGTGACCCCTTCCATTTTCAAAATTTATCACTAGTCCCCCCTTACAATAAGTAGCTCCATAAAAATCAACTAAAACTCAACTTTCTCAAATCTCAAAAAAATGGCAAAAAAATTTGGAATTTTCTTTACAATTTTTTGTATTCTTTCAACTTCATGTCTTGGAGATTGGAACATTTTGTCACAACACAAAACCAATAGTGGTCTCAAAATTAGCCTCAAGAATTATTGTGAGAGTTGGAGAATGAATGTTGAGTTACACAACATTAGAGATTATGTTGTTGTCCCTCAAGAATGTGTTGCATATATTGGAAAATATATGACTTCTACTCAATATAAAGTTGATTCTGAAAGAACTATTAATGAATGTATACTTTATCTTAGTACTAATTGTATTTTGGAAAATGATGGGAAAGATGCTTGGATTTTTGATATTGATGATACTCTTCTTTCCTCTGTTCCTTACTACAAGAAAAATGGTTTTGGGTAAGTTTTGTTTCTCATTTTTTCTTTTTTAGGGTAATAGTTTTACGTTTTGTACACTGACAATGTATATTCAGATCGACCTCTTATACTATATGTTGAGTTTTTTCTTATATTGGTTGTGAGATAGAGATTTAAAATTTTATATGATCTTGAACGATCATTGTCACCTTATGGATTAACTTTTGAAGTTGAGAATTATGGATTTCTCTTTACTAGTAACATGTAAGGATCATAAGCTTTTAGTCATCTATATAGCTACATACTCTTTTTGCAAAAGATTCATTTCTTATCATGATATCAGAGCTAGACTTATCCAATTTCTATTTTACCTGATGTTGAGTTCGATATTATGTTGTCCACTATCAAGTTGGCAGACCATGTCGAGTCTAGGGTGGGGGAATGCTGAGTTTGTCCCACGTTGATTGTGGGATCGATGGGTATTTGATCTATTAAATAATCTCCACATCATGAACTAGCTTTTAGGATTGAGTTAGGCTCGATGTTCATTGATTGTTGCTAATGTTTTTTTTTGTTGGTGGAATAGGGGAAATAAGCTAAATGTGACATCTTTGGAGGATTGGATGAGCCAAGGGAAAGGAACAGCATTGGAACATTCTTTGAAGTTGTTCAATCATCTTAAAGGACTAGGAGTTCAAATCTTTCTTGTTTCTTCAAGAAGAGAACATCTTAGATCCGCCACTGTCGACAATCTTGTCAAAGTTGATTTCTATGGATGGAATAGCCTCATACTAAGGTTTGAATATATTTTTTAAAAATCAATTTATTTGGTTTATGTTTATACTTTATTCTAAAATTGGTACTTATATTTTGGTTGAATGTTTTAGAGATCAAGAAGATGAATGCAAGAATGCTCAAAGCTTCAAGGCAGAAATAAGAAGTAAACTTATAAGCCAAGGTTATAGAATTGTGGGCATAATTGGAGACCAATGGAGTAGCATCGAGGGTCTTCCAAGTGCAAAAAGATCATTCAAACTTCCAAATCCAATGTACTATGTTGCTTGATTATAAACTTGTGAATTTGTCAAGTTTTTGTGAGGAAAAAAAAACATGATTTCTTGGGTGTTATATGTTGTTTTTTGTGATGTGAATTATTGTTGGAAATAATTTTGTGAAGAATCTTGATGATTTGGTTGATTTCACACTAAATATGGCAATTATTGGAGCAAGCAATTGTCAACTACTAGCCAACCTAAAGGTGCATGTGAACATTTAAGAAAGGAAATAGACAAAAATAAAGATGATTCATCTATATTATAGTGATGTTTTCATATTTTTAGAATAATACAATTTCTACTTAACATACAATTTACTTAGTTGATTGTTAACTTATTTGACAACAATAAATCAACAATAACATATGAGCTAACTGAGATCTGAAGAGGATAGAGTGTTACCTCTACCTTGGGAGGTAGAGATGTTGATTCTAATAGATCCTCGACTCAAAGAAAAGCATATCAAAGCAGGTCGAATTTTTTTTAATGGGAGTGATAAAATCATGGGAAAATGCTATAGAAAGCATAACAAAACATTTTGAATTGTTCGAGATAGAACTTGAACGTTTAATGATATTAATAGTTAGTTTGTTTGGCCAAGCTTCTGAAAAGCCAAACAGAAAGATAAGATGCAAGATCCTCTTACCGTGGGACGAAAAAACGCGTAAGCTTTTAACATCTTATATCAAAACACTAGCACTTATACTTCTAAGTGAACCTATTCTTGCTTAGCATAGTCACCTCCCATTTGTGCCTTACAATAATCGAACAAACTCCCATCAAAGCATCGTCTTATAGCCTCTTTCGATAAGAATCCATCTTCGTCTCGAGCAAGAAAATACAAAAGTCCCCATTCCAATTTTGAAGCAATCCTTCAAATTAAACCAAAAGACCAAAAAATGGTTAAAACAACTATGATGAGCTAGACCATTTGGCTTGGCTCGAATTCAAGAAGCGTTTAAGCAACTTATGCACCAAGTATTGGAGATAAATAAGTAGTTACGTGTTTGAATGACAACTTACCAGCCAAGAAAATCGTATATATCTCTATTGGCTTGAGTCATATCCCACAATTCTCCAAAACTAAGCTTATCAGGCACAGTTCGAGCGTACTTGCTAAAAATGTTCTCAAAGTGCACTGGCAAAAACCTAAGGAACAATTAAACCACACACTAAGCTCATGATACTCAGGAAGGTTGTAACACGAGGACTTCAGAACGAGTAGTACATATATATACTTGCCTGCCTTCTCTATCATAGGTCCCGGAATCACTTCCATGTTTGCCCTTGTGTATATTATGAATGTAGATTGGAAGGAACGGAGAAGGAAACCACCCCTGCAAATTAACATTTTACAATGCACTATTACAACATCAACATACACAACGTAATCCCATAAGTGGGGTGCAGGAGGTTAGACCGTATCTAGACCTTACCCCTAACTCGTGGAGGCAGAGAAGCACAATGCACTATTACAACAACATACACAACGTAATCCCATAAGTGGGGTGCAGGAGGTTAGACCGTATCTAGACCTTACCCCTAACTCGTGGAGGCAGAGAAGCACAATGCACTATTACAACAACATACACAACGTAATCCCATAAGTGGGGTGCAGGAGGTTAGACCGTATCTAGACCTTACCCCTAACTCGTGGAGGCAGAGAAGCACAATGCACTATTACAACAACATACACAACGTAATCCCATAAGTGGGGTGCAGGAGGTTAGACCGTATCTAGACCTTACCCCTAACTCGTGGAGGCAGAGAAGCACAATGCACTATTACAACAACATACACAACGTAATCCCATAAGTGGGGTGCAGGAGGTTAGACCGTATCTAGACCTTACCCCTAACTCGTGGAGGCAGAGAAGCACAATGCACTATTACAACAACATACACAACGTAATCCCATAAGTGGGGTGCAGGAGGTTAGACCGTATCTAGACCTTACCCCTAACTCGTGGAGGCAGAGAAGCACAATGCACTATTACAACAACATACACAACGTAATCCCATAAGTGGGGTGCAGGAGGTTAGACCGTATCTAGACCTTACCCCTAACTCGTGGAGGCAGAGAAGCACAATGCACTATTATAACAACAACAACAACATACATAACGTAATCCCACAAGTGGGGTTCAGGAGGTCAGACTGTACCTAGACCTTACCCTTAACTCGTGGAGGCAGAGAAACACAATGCACTATCAACTAACAAAACTTAAAAAAACTAGAAGAAACAGGGGAAATACTCTGCCTCCATTACATTACATCAAATTGGGCTAAATCCGAATGAGTAAGTGAACTCAAAAATCAAATGCATGACAGTATGAATGACTCTGCTTCAACTTACTGGGAGAGTAGGATAGCTCAAGACAGCATTGATCATAATAGCTACTATGAATGAAACGATCACATTGAAGCCAATTTGACGAAGCCCTATTCAAAACGAGGACGAAAAATCAGACATCAATGATTCTAAATGACAAGAACTAAGTTATGGACTTGCACGATGAGTTACCGGAGTATGTTTCCCATGGATAAACAATGCCATTATCATCCTGATCGAAGAAAGCTGCGTGTTGCTGAAGAACACTCATGCCATTGTGACTGTGGCCAGGAGTTCCATTGGGGTGATCCATGTCTGGAGCAACCAAACCCCTAGCCATATCTGAATATTTCTTTCGACTTTTGTAAGGGGTGTCACGTTTTAAAATGAAAATAAATAAATAAAGCACAATTCATGTATATTACTATAAAACTCTCCGCGATGAAATTTCATCTTTTGAAATGTATTCAAAATAACTTCATTACCTAATGATCGATTTAAAAGTTGTCATTTATTTGATTTCACAAATCAATTTTGTTGTATAGCACCCAATTTTGTTATGAACCCCTAACAAAATTGATTGACAGCTCAGTGGTAAGGAAGGGGCGATGAAACTGCTGTTCACAATAGTGGTGTGGGTTCAACATGTTTTGCAATATTTTTCTCTTCTATCCTAAAATTTAAAACTCTCAAACTCCTAATGCTGACTCCGCTTCTAATTATGCATACACATTTTTTTTTAAAAATCGACGACACAAAAACTTACGAGGCTTAGGGATAGAAGTTTCCAAGTCAGTTCTAACTTTGCGTTGAATAGTGATTGGGGCAAGAGTGGCCTCTGTTGTCAATGCTGGATTTCTCTGATCCATTCCACCTGTAATTGTTGTTTCTGCCATATCTCTTACTCTAGTATTACTATTACTACTTCAACAAAACTGAAAAAATGTACTCAAATCAACAACAAAAGTTACAAGTGAAATAATTATGAGGAAATTGATGGAGCCTCTGTAAAGCTTACAAGTGGCTTTTTACAGTTTTTAGTGCTGCTTATGACACGTATCAGTCAAAATATGATCCGTTTAGTTCTGTTATAATTGAAACGATTAATTTATAATATTAATAAGTGATTGTGTACTAAGCTTTAACGGTTATCTTGTGTAACGTAGATAAATTGTTTTCAAATAGATTATTGGTTTAGGTAAAGCATTTCAAAATCAAGGAAAAAATAATATTGAAGAAAATGAAGGAAAAAAGAATTAAGTAACAATAACAACACCAATGGGAGAAGCTAGGCAACATTTGAATGCCTACTAACATTCTACTCTAATTCTTAACTCTTATATTCTTTTATCTAAGGGCATGTCCTCAGTAAGCTGTAAATGTGTCATGTTGTGTCTAATCACCTCTCTCCAATATTTATTCGACATAGCTCTACCTCTAATCATATTCACTATAGCCAACATCTCACACCTCCTCACTGAGCCTCTTCATATGCTCGAATCTTCTCAATCTCACTTTCCTCATCTTGTTCACCACGGAGACGATTCTCGTCTTATCCCGAATATCTTCTATCCTGGTCCTGTATGTACTACTATGTTTACACATTCATCTCAACATCCTCACTTCTGCTACTTTAATCTTTTGGAGGTGTGAGTTCTTAATCAACCAACACTTTATCCAATACAACATAGTCGATCTGACCACCACTTTATACGTTCTACCTTTATGTCTGGATGACACATTCTTATCATACAAGACATCGAATACGTGCCTCAAAATTATTTATTTATCGACTTAAATTTTTTCGACTTTGAAGTAAAAAAAAAAGAAATGTTGGCCCATTCTATCACTAACCATGGGCTTAACCTTTCCATGGCTTTTTAGCTACAAGGCCCACTAACATCAATCAATTGGGCCTGTATAAATTACAACTCCATCGCTTAAACCTGTTTCCCTTTCTTATTCCTTTACGCCTCTCCGTCGTGAAAAAGCTACACAAAGGAGAGGATTTTGACGTAAAAACTATGGCCACCGAAGCACCGGTAGAGGCGACGGAGATTCCGCCGGTCGCGGCGGCGGAGTCGGTGGAGAAGCAGCCGCATAAGCTAGAGAGGAAGTGGACGTTCTGGTTCGATAACCAGTCTAAACCGAAACAAGGCGCCGCTTGGGGAAGTTCTCTTCGAAAAGCTTATACTTTTGAAACTGTTGAGGAATTCTGGAGGTAAAATCTGTCATTTCTGTACAATAGGAACGTGATATTTTCTAGATTCTTGATATTATGTTTATTCAGATTTGTGCTTGTAAATTGTGGAAACCCTATCTATGGCTCGTATTACAAATTGATATCCATACTTCTGATGAAATGATTTTTTCGAATAAAACCGAACCTCAATTTGCCCGGATTTGGATTTTTAATGTGATTAATTGATTGCGTTTGTGGAGTTTTTTTTACCTGTCAATTAAGATAGCTTTGATATTGCAACGTGTATGTTGATCTAAGAGTATATGTGATCTTCACCAAAGAGAGTTCTTTCTGCTGATTACTGATTGAATTTGTGCCTTTTCCTGCCAGGTTATGGCCCTGTCTCTATTTTGTGACGTTGAAAAAGTTTGTCCTTTTAGAGAATAATATTAGTATCTGCAATGAAGTTCTATTGCTAATATTGTTCTTTGCAGCTTTTGCAATTTTCAAGCAATCAAATTTTCTCTATAAAATTAAGTTTTTAGATATTATATTTAATATTTTCTTCAACTACTACTACTGTACTTATCAGTGATATTGGCTTCTTAAACTCACTGACCATGCAAGCAGGGCACTATTAAACGAAATGAAGTACTTGTTTATATTAAATTTCATAAATTTCCTATATGTTGTATGTCTTGTTTTTTTTTTTTTGAAAATTATGTTGTATGGTTTTATTTTGATTGATTAATGAAGTACTATGGTTTAGTAAGAATAATAGGTGGGTAGAAGCTTTTCTTAGATGTGAATTGTCCTCTTTGTAGTTTATATGATCAGATATTCAAGCCCAGCAAGTTGACTGTTAATGCGGATTTTCATTTGTTCAAAACTGGGATTGAGCCCAAATGGGAAGATCCTGAGTGTGCCAATGGTGGCAAGTGGACTGCTACGAGCAGCCGAAAGGCTAATCTCGAGACTATGTGGCTTGAAACAGTAATAATTCATCTTTACCATTTGTTTCTGTTCTGTATTTAGTATGTCATATAAAGCACTGTATTGATTAGTTTTCTTGCTAAAGATGTTCATGTATTGTCTGTTGGATGTGCTTCTTTTGAACAGTTGATGGCATTGGTCGGCGAGCAATTTGATGAGTCAGAAGATATATGTGGAGTGGTTGCTAGTGTGCGTAGGAGTCAGGATAAACTTTCCTTGTGGACCAAGACTGCCACCAATGAAGCAGCTCAGGTAGTTTTCTCATCTCTGGTGTTATATAGCTTCAAAACTGAAATCTCTGTTATTGTTCCACTATCTCCGAAATGTGATATGAAATATTGTTTAAGATGGTCCAGATGATAGATCCTATGTTTTGTTTCTCAAAACATTGACTATTCCTATATTAATATTATTTAAGAAAAGGATATACCAGAGTACTTGAAACAGATACATTTGCAGGAATTTTGATGACTTTTCTCTTTCATTTTCAATTAATATGGTCTTGTGCTGCGTTAAACGTTTTTCTTAATGCTGATATGACCTATTACATTATTACATTTTTTTTTTTGGTTAAGAGAAAAGGAAAAGCGATTTTATTTGAGCACCAAATTTGAGATCAAGAGAAAATGCCTTTTCCCATTCCGACCTATGGACGAAACACTAGGGTTGATTATTAAATATATAATTTAAATATCCCGATCAGAAACATTTATTCTTTTTCCTGACATGGAAGTCCTTAATATTTCTCTTCGCTTGTTCTTTAACCATTGCTCGCAGATTATTTTTTTTTGCTTATTGTAGTGGTATCTCCTTTCTCTATGGCATCTGTTCTTGTTATTTGTCGCTGATTTCTGTTCTGTCTTTACGCATTCTGATAAAAAGCACTTTGATCTGGGCACTTGTCCCTTGCACTGCTCCATAGATGTATATGCATCTAGATCTGCTTCATTTTCAACTTTCTGCTTTGAGCTCTTCTGAAAACCCCTTAAAATGTGTCTTGAAATCTAAATTATTGTGTGGTCATGTTCCATAGCGCGTAATATGATTCAAAGGATCTTTAAATTCTCAAGTCGAAGCATGAAGATTTAAACTTACGGCTATGGGTGATGTAGTCAAAGATTTTTATAAACTTCTTTTGAAGCCCTTACTTCCCATGTGAAACAACTATACAAGACACCATCTGATGTACAAGAGTGAGATATGAGTTTTGTGAAAGGTTAAGTTTTGATACCATGTCAAACAATTTGAGTATCCAACCTAAAACACTTTAGGTCATTGGTGGAGTAGCCCAAAATCAAAGAAATGAGTGAAGTAGCTCATGTCTTTCATTTAACCCTCTGGATGTCCTCCCATGATCCATGTAAGAACTATATAACTCAACAGCCTCAGTTTTTAAAGAAATCACCTAAACGTTTGTGGAGGAGCAATTTTATGAAGTAACTGTACTACTGTGGTGAAACCGGTATCATCTGATGATAGTAAACTGAGGAAGGGAACATTCTGATTGCTTAACTACCACATTGTGCTGTGATAGTTTGCTATTCATTAACTTTTCTTGATGTATCAAAATAGCATATTGATACTAAACCCAAGATGGTATCATTTGAATATTTTCCCCAAGTTATACTTCCTCATTCTCCGTTTAGTAATCCTATGTACATTCATCTTACAGCATTGCAATACACAAGTTGCGCATTGAAATCTTTTACATTGCTTAACTAGGGGTTTTTCAGTCCTCTTTAGCAGATGATTCCCTTGTACTGTTCTGTAATCACGTATGTTTGCCTGTTTTTGGCCTTCTAACATCTCTGTAGTCTGAAGAATTGTTTTGCCTCCTGGCGTGATGCTACACTTGATGCTCCATGGTTTTGCATTTTATAAATTACTGGTTTGTTCTATGTTGTAGATGGGCATTGGTAGGAAGTGGAAGGAGATCATTGATACCGAAAAGATATCCTATAGTTTCCATGTAACTCTCCCTCATCACTTGCAATTCTTGCAAATTCTATGGTCTTTTTATCTTTCCTCTTTATTTTCGTTCTTTCTTAATCAACATATTCTTTTGGTCGTTGCAGGATGATTCTAAAAGGGAGAGGTCAGCTAAGAGCCGATATACTGTGTGAATTTCTTTATCGTGTGGGATTAACACCATTCCTTAAGCTCTACCAATACTGAAATTGTACGATTAGCACTTTTTTGCGCTTGTCTGCTGCAAATTTTGATCTTATTGAAATTTATTCGAACTTGATGTATGTTTGGATGTATTGCGTTAAAGATTTTGTTCTGAAGTTTGTTATTTATGTGGAATCACTTTATATCTCAAGTAGACTCTCTTTTACAAAAAGCCTAGTCGATTAATTGAGTAATTTTATGTTTCAAAATGAGCCTCTCTAGTGAATGTATAATAGAATTTTGGAGGAATTTAGTGAGATTTGAAGCACTTTAATTCTTGTAAAACAGTATCCATTGTGTCTTCTCAAATAAGCATAATACTTTAACGTTTTTAACTTAATCTTAGTTGGTATCAATGTACTAGTTTTCACTTAAATTATCATAAAGTTGAACAAGTAGACTAACATGTCAAATCGTACGTATGTTTACTTGTTTAATTTAATGATGGTTGAACTGTGTATTTGTGCTCACACATAGTTGGAGGATATAGATGTTAGCTGAGGGTGCATTTATGGATTATGCCTCTCAAATACGTTCATATTCTTTTGTGTCCACATGAGAAAATTAAGAATAGTTTTATTACTCAAAATCTGTATATTACTTTTGTTTTTCAATAAAATGATGGTGTTTGCATCAAATTTCCGTGTTAACCTACATTAGCATCACGTATGACGTACCTTTGTTCACCAAAACTTATTTCTTAGGTCTTTTAACTTGGATTCCTCTTCCATATGACTATTCAAGTTTAATACTTTACAATTTCGAGTGAAAAGTTCAAAATTGAAATGATGAAGACAACATTTTCTAGACTACAAAGCATATATATATGTTTGAATAATACATATAATTAAGTTGTATCTGATTGATTTGTTTCAATTACATAAAAGAGGCTATAGCTATTTGATCATAACACATTTTCAATTGGCAATGATGATTAATTATGTGCCATCCATCAAGCAAGAAACCCAAGTTTTTCACCATTCTTCTTTGCCAATCGAATTAATCCTTGCCTTTGCTTCTGATCTGCTCCTATTGACTTGCAAAACTCTGTGATTACCTGATCAAACAAATACCATCAACATTAGCTTTGGTTTTCGCGCTGGAAAGTTTCACTTTAGGGCGTAGAATGGTTCCTACCAAAGGTGATTTCATTCTCAAGACTCAAACTCCAGTCCTCTGGTTAAGGATAAGGAGAGGAGTACTTACAAGCGGTACCCAACTAATCTAGCGGATTAGTGTCTGGAAGTTCCAGTGTAGGGGTAAAACGGTTCCTATCAAAGGCAATTTAATTTTCAGGACTCGAACCCCAGACGTATATTTAAGGATACTTATAATCGGTACCCAACTAATCTAGCAGATTCATGTTTGAAAGTTCTACTTTTAGAGGTAAAGCGTGTGATCCCTACCCAAGGCGATTTCATTTTCAGAGCTCGTACTTCAAAAGGTAGTCGGGGGGGGGGGGGGGGGTACTTACAAGCC
>NW_006239103.1:109974-151677 GCF_000226075.1 Solanum tuberosum
GGAGGAAGGCGGGTGGAGGGGGGGGGGTTACTTACAAGCCCATCACTACTATGGGTGGTTGATATTGCCATTCAAATTGTGACCTCTTGGCCTTTATCCTTTTTGGAGACTCAAATACCACATTTAACTTGAGAAATATACTAACAAATTGTCCTCTATAAAATCTTTTATGAATTGTATGAGTTTGTTTACTTTTTATAATAGTTTTCAAGTTTACTTTTAAAAAGTAAATGAATTAAATTTAATATTACTGGACATTTATTAGTCAAATCCAACATTGAAAAGCTTAACCTACTTGTTTAGAACAATAATATTAGAATTTGAGAACTAAAGCCTCTTTGCTTAGACTTAATATTATATTTAGATTTAATAATTTTAAATACATAACACCTCAAAATTCTTGCCATAAATCCAAAATCAGTCCAAATAGACTCAAATTATATATCTAATTCTCAATTTGAACATCACATAATGTTTTAATGTTGAAATTAATTTATAATTCATCATTTTTCACCAAATATTTTTGATATTTTTATTGACTTTATCCCCAAATTAGAAATTTGATAGATCATATTCAATAATATCAACACTAAAGAAAGACTAAATCTACCCAAAAACAATATAAGCAAAGACAAAAATTGTTAGTAGATAATTTCATCCCATCTTCACTTAGTAAACAAGCAGAGTTATCCCGTATCTATGTTGGTTAGTAATCAATAAAATGGATGAAAAACATAAAAGATCGATATTAAAATTTCTTCAATAATAAAAAAAAACACGATAGGTGATTTCTGCTCATCTGCACTCGATAGACATTTAAAATTATACGGTATCTATACTGATGGATAATAACAGATACCTAGTAAATGATAAATTACCTGAGAGTGTAAAGCAATAGCTTTGCCCCTAAGTTGATTGAATCTTTTTTTGCCAACAATATTCCTAGTGACAACAACAATTGGTGCAAATAATCCTTTTCCATCATTAACATTCCCCATCATTGTCCTTGATCTCACTGCCTTTCCAATTTTAACATTCATTAATGGTTGCACTTTCTTCATAAACATACCATAATCTTCACCACCAACACATGAAGAAAATGAAGTTGTTGCAATTGAACTTGTAATTGCCATTCAAAAAATAATAATTACAACTAGTAGTAGTAATAATATTTTTGAATGTTGAAGTGATAATGGAGCTAAGGGTTTTTTTGTTGTTGTGGTGGATGTGTGTCTTTAAGCTTATGTTATAAGATTTTTTTTGTGTGGTTTATGAAAGTAGGTTGTTGTTGTAAATTTTGTAGCCTTTTAGTTTGGTTTATATTTTGAGTGGTAATGAAGAGGCAAATTTAGAGCCACACAATTGTACTTGCTGGCTTTTGATTGTTTTTTCTTTTTGTTGGACTTTGGTTTTTCTATTTTACTTGAATAATAGGAGTAAAATTCTTCTTGTTTCTTTAATGGTCCACATATTCTATTTTATTTTTTTGAAAAATAATAATCTGATGCACGAAATATTTTGCATTAATATGGTTCGAATAGTGTTGCATTGATGGGTGTGCCCTAATGTAAATATGATATCACTACAACATATAATGGATTTTGCGGTAATTATAAATAGAGTATTTGTAACCAACACTCTATATTAATATTGCTAAATGCTTTAGTGATTCTGGATATAATGATATATAATTAACTCAAGTGCTGCTAAATGTTTTTGTGGTAATAAATATTGTAGCTAAAGAGAAAAATCCATTGTTACTAAATATCTCTTTGTTGTAATCTATACGTCACAAGAAGATAACTTTACCATCTCTTTATTGTATACGTCACATGAAGACAACTTTATCGTTTAGATCCCATCAGTTTGGAGATCTGTATCTTCTATTCTAGTGGTTCATTCTTCATGTAGGGTCTACCATTGTAATCTCGATCATATCCATATGCCAAGTGGTGCCCTTTTGATCAATTGATTTTATTTTTTTTAATTTTGGAGCTTGAACTTTTTTTTCTCGTTGAATGTATTTTTGCATCATAAATTTTGGGAAATCCACATAAAATTAAAAGTGACTATTTTTATAGGTTGTTATTTTTTAGTTTCTCACTAGATGCCCAGTATTTGTATTAGAGTCTCGACTAAATTTAGATTCACGCATTACATGATTTATTTTTGAGTGTACCGCTCCCAACATGATTTTTTTCATTCGCATGGATTCAAACTCGAAACGTTTGATTAAGATTGAAGGGATCCCAACCATCGCAACATAATTGCGTGATTTTAAGCCATGTTTTGAACCTATATGGTTCTGAATTATACACGAAATTTTAAAGGATCCAAACAACTTGGAATGCTATGGCATGCAATTAGTGGACAATAATTGAACGGTGCAAAAATGTTTGAAGACAAATATATAATTTTGACTCAAGGTGGGAAATTTGATTTTGTATTTTGTAAAGTCATAAATGTTTTTCTTGTTTCATATTTGATGCATTCAAATAAGAATTTCCAGCCGTTAATATAACAGTATGTGACAATGTCTTAATGAAGCTTCCATAGAAGCAACTTAATATTGTTTGTCAAATGAGACATGCCTACTTGGCTTTCTAGACAATCACCGAAACTTCTATGCAATGAATAAGAAGATAACGATGGTACTTAATTGGGTAGGTAAATGGCCTAGAGGTTACATGAGTTACAAGATATAATGAGGTAGAATAATCAGAGAAATAAATAATAATGTGTTAAAAGTTACAAAAACTACTAACAACTAATGACCACATTCTACCACAATTAATGAAAGTAAAAAACACAAATGTCATCAATCAAAATAGGATAAATTAAATATAAAACAACTTCAATATTATTTTAATATTGTAAAATATTACTCCAACAGATTTACATAATATATATTAAACCTTATTAAATTAAGAATCAAGTTTGAATTATAATATCAGAATCTAAATATTCAATGAAATCTAATTTTAATTACAAAAATATATCCATACTAAATACACCATCAAAGTACAATACAATCAGTGGTGTACACAGAAATTTTTTGCAAGCCGTGTCACCTTTTAATAATCACGTATACTATTATATATCTTTTTCAAAAAGTAAAATAAAAAAATATATTAACTTAAATTTTCATTTTGAAAATAATTTCATTAAAAATAATAGTGTTGAATATTTTTTATTATTATAAAATATCAAGAGAAGAAAAAATAAAAAACAAAAGAAGAAAAGAAAATATATCAAACAATTTGAAGCTCCTAAAATGTATATGAAAAAAAAGAAGCTTTCTGGAAATTTGAACTCGCAACAATCCGAGGAATTGAAAGACTAGACCAACTGAGTCAGGCTCACTTTTGTATCAATAGATAACACTGTATTTTATCTATATAGCAATTTATGATGATAATAAATTATATTATATTTTCTTTGTATAATTATTTTGATAACTCCAACCAATTGTTTATCCATGTCAAAATAGGAATAAGTCATGGTTTTCCAAGAAGGATCCTTTTTGCATGTTGAAAATTTTAAGGAATGATATAAAGAGTCATATTCAAACACAATGATTTATAAGTCAAAAAAATTAATAATATAATTGCTCGTTTAGTTCTATTTATAATTGGAGATAGAAATTTTGAGGCATACATATATAATAGTTTAGCATCATCTTTTATGTAAATTGATGAGTTAAAGTGTCATAAATCAAAGAATTGAAATAAAAATTATTTGTAAATAGTTATTTAACTAGAATATTTTAGGGAACATCAAATATTTTAAGATTTATCATTACTAACATGTAAAGTGAATAATAGATAATTTAAACGTTATTAATTATATTTTTATTCAATTATTACTTTTGTATTGTTATTTGTTTGAATCATATTATTCAAGTTGTTTATATCACAAACTATATAATTATGATTGTTGTGACATTTAAACGCCTCTGATATTACAATTTGTTTTCTTGAATTGATGAACTTTTTTCTTTTCAATATAATTTCAATCAAATACATGTATGGATAAATATAGCTGAGATTCCGCAATTAAAAATATATGAATGCCCCAGAAAATAAGACTTCTCATTTTTTATTTTTTATTTAAAAAGAAAAAAAACAAACCTCAAATGAGTAAGCTATAAATGGTTGTGTTACCCATGGATCATTCTTGATTTTTTATATGATAAAATAATAATAATAATAATAATAATATTTAATTTTATAAAAATAATTTTACTTAAAAATACCTCTAATACTTATAAACGGCAAAAGAACAAAAAGAAAAGGACTTAAATATATAGTCAATGTCTTAAACTTGCTATCAAATTTCGAGGAAAGACTCAAAATAGTCTCTCATCTTTGAATTAAGGCTCAAAG
Organism: Solanum tuberosum; assembly: GCF_000226075.1. Taxonomy (NCBI): domain Eukaryota; kingdom Viridiplantae; phylum Streptophyta; class Magnoliopsida; order Solanales; family Solanaceae; genus Solanum; species Solanum tuberosum. Next base: position 114,360 of record NW_006239103.1, read on the forward strand.
TCATCCTTGAGTTTTCACATGAAGCACTAATAGTCCCTCATGTTTGCAATATTGGTGCACTTTTGGTCCTCCTCAAAAAATTTGCCTATTTTTTAACATTAATTTTGTCCACAATTTTATATAAGAAATGTCCAATCGTCTTTCTATATATTTAGTATAAATAATAACTTTATGTGAGAGAAGATGATAAGAAGAACACATTGTTCTGTTCAGTAGAAATATTACTGCAACTAAACTAAGAACATCTTAACATATGACGTTGGAAGAAAAGAAAAAAATTTGTACTATTGCACGTGAAATTATTGTGATGAACCTCTCGACTTTACCTGCAATACAATTTCTACTTAACAAAACAAGATGTTTTTATTCTTACATTCTCTCATATGGAGTTATTATTTCTACTAAATATATAAAAAGACGATTGAACATTCCTTACATAAAATTGTGGACAAAATTAATGTTAAAAAATAGGCAAATTTTTTGAGGAGGACCAAAAGTGCACCAATATTGCAAACATGAGGGACTATTAATGTTCCATGTGAAAACTCAAGGATGACTTTGAACCTTAACCCAAAGATGAGGGACTATTTTGAACCTTTCCTCCATTAGAAACCTACAAGGGGCTTTGAATTAAAGGTGACATTAAGGTATCAAAATAACGGGGCGGTGACATAAGTCTTAATTATTGAGTGTGGGTGACAATTATGTGATTAACGATTAAGGATTGTGGAGTTGCCCTCAAGTTTATAAGTTGGCAGTTTGGTCCATCGAATTAAATGAGGGGTAAAAGGGTAAATGACTAAAACCTAATTTAACCAATTTTGGTGGGAACCAACCAAAATTGGAGGGACTTTCCCCTCAAATTTCACTTAGATATTCGAATTAGAACACTTAAACATATAATAAAATGCTCCAATCAAACACTTCTGCTTCAAACTTTGGAAAAACTTTGTACGTAAGTTAATCACATAAAATATATCATCTCCTTTAATTACATACATTTGCCTCAATAAATCGTAAAACCCTAGATGTTTTCTAATTGAGGTTAATGCATCGAAAGACATAAATATTTAATGTGATTAACTTAACTACATAATAGACTCTTGACAACACACACATACAATTTTCAAAATTTGAATAAAAAAAATATAATTATAATACATCATCGCGTGTTCAAGTGTTCAACTGGAACAGAAAGTAGTTCTAGTGTCTAAATAAAATTTGTTGGCAAATTTACGAAGTTGACTATAGGGGTTCAATGTAACAAACAACAAACTTAGGGGTATCCGTTAAAAATAAACACTTCTTCATTTTTCATGCTTTCTTTCTCCTTTTTGGTCCTTTCTTGCCAGCAGCCGGCGTTTGGGATTTTTCAGGTATTGACTTTTACTAAAACACTCATCACCATTGATGAACTTGAAACAATCTTCCATTTCTCCTTAATCTCATCAAAATCCCTTAAAAAAAGATCCAAAATTGTCTCATTTGAGATGTCATTAGCTACCCATTTTTCAGCATTTGTTATCCTTTTAACAGTTGGTATTCATCGTCTTCTTTGTTGCATCTGCAATTACCTCAAAAACCCATCACTCTATAGATCAAAAACATGGTATTTCTCAGAACCCAGATGGAAAAATCTTGATTTATACTCCCTTTTAATCATTCTACCTATTGCCTCTTTCTCTCATGCATTTCTGTTCTTAGCTTTCTCAGGGAACAATGTAATGTATAAATTCTCATTCTTGCAGCAATCTCTAGTCATTTTCTTCTTCTGGGTGTTCTTGATTCTTATTGTTGTTAAAGAAAGTTTTGATCTTTATGCAATTCTTGATAGTTTGGTTTACAGTTTTGCTGGTGTTTGTTTTGCTGTTGAATTCTTGATGAATGGGAAAGGACTTGTTGGTGTTAGTGGTGGTATGTATGGACATTTGGGGGAATTAGCATTTGTTTGTGGTGGTTGTTGCTTGTGTTTAGCAGTAAAGCCATCTTTGTTTTTTGTGGAGTTTTTGTTTTCCTGTGTACTTGTGTTGAAAGGGACTTGGGTTTTGCAAGTTGGGTTGTCGTTATATACTGATATGTTTTCACTAGATGGATGTGAGAATCTTTTGGTGGGTTTATCAAAGGGGAAAAATGATGTTAAATGTGATCTTGAGGAGAATAAGTTGAGGGGAACAGCATTGATGAATCTGTTGTTTATAGTGCATGCTGTTGTGGTGATGATCATGAGTTTTGGGTTGTTTGCGTTGTTGAATCGGGATAAGAGAATGAGATGTGGCGATACAAGTGGACCGTTGCTAACAGAGGTTGGATCAGAGGGTGTGTTGATGCGTCCGCTTCCTGAATTAGAGTTAGAATGAGAAACTTCGGATGTCTTTGATCGAGAAGCATTTGAAAGAAACTGCAGAAGTGGTTTCCTTGTAAGTTTTGAATTTACAGATGTTTTTTATACTATAGAGGAAATTCTAGCCTTTTGGTTTTCTTGATCTTCTGTCTTTTCCAATGTACCTTACTATTGAATGAAAGGAGAGTTTATACAGTTCATTATATTATTGTTGTCTTTCTATATTTCTATATTCATCTGATTGTTAATGGCAAAATGCTGGTGGCCAAAGAAAGAACTCTTCGAATCAATCAAGCTCCGTACTTGTCTTTAAAGTATCTTTGTACTAAATTAGAAAAAAAAAGTAGGTATTTTTATTTTTGGACTAAGGACTGCTGTCAATTACAAAAGAAGCAAGGCCATCTCTGTTACAGATGTAGAGTGCCTATGAAATCTAAAACTTCATTTACATTATCTGCAAATGAAAATTATACCAAACAAACAAAGACAGAAAGTCTTGATGCTATAAGGATGATTAGATTTTCCTCCAAACCATCTGGGGTTCTTCTCCTGAAGAGTTCATACAATGCAAACAGGGAACAGCAATGAGTGAACCATGTTTTTTGCATTCCTACCACGGTTTTTTCTAGACCAGCTTCAGAAAGCTGCTTTGGGGACTTTGGGTTCTTAGTATCATCACTGTTGCCCAAATTCTTTTAAAGCATATATGTTGCATTGTACAATGCAAAGTCAAGTGATTTTAGTCTTAAGTATCCAGATCACAGAAGTAGTATCTCTTACACGAATATAATCCCATAAACCCCTTAGCATTTGTTATGCAAATATAATCCCTGAACTCCTTGGCATTTTTATGCAAAAACAATCCCCTTCTCTTTAGATTTTCTTGTGTTAGACAAGCTTCAGGCATATCAATCCTTCCTAACAGAATACTTTTTAGGGCCTTTATATTCTTCCAAAGTTTTTCACTTTCATTCTTTCTCAGCTCTCTTAGATTGAATCTTTATTTTTTGGTTAATATGTTATTGCTATAAATTCCCTGGGTATGTTGTTGTTGTTGTTGTATGCTATTGCTATAAATGATCTGACCTCCCTGCTATACTGCCACCTTCCTCCAACTTTTTAGCAACAAAATCAGCCTTTTGCCTCCCAATCATGAAAGTCTCTTCTAAAGCTAATATTCCATCTTGCATTTTCTTTGCACTGGGCAATGGTGGCTTCTGCATTTATGGCAATACTAGAATATATGCAAATTCATTATTGTGAGGCATATGGCGCAACCACTGGTTCTGTCAGAAATCAGAATCTGATCTCATTCAGTCACCAACTTTAAAGCAAACATTAGCCTAAACTCCCCCATAGGCTTCTTTTGCATTCCTGAGGCCCACTTTTACGAAGCTTTCACTTCATAAATGTGTTTATCAGTCACAGACCTTAACCCTACCTCATGGAGGTAGAGAGGCTGTTTCCGTAAGACCCTGGCTCAAGTAACACATAATGTTAATGGACAGTTGCATGAAATAATCACCTTCAAACTGTTGATCATCAAATAGAAAAGGAATTTTCTTGCTTAACAGCTAGAGTAATATGCAAATCTGGGTTTAATCTTTGGTAGAAGTATAAAACAACTGCTAGCCAACTTGTTTATTGTGCTTAATATTTTTACAACATAGTACACGGGTATCTATATGTATTACCAACATTTGATAAAGTGACAAATACAAAGGTGTTTTACATGCTAGATTGTAACAACTGTCCTGATTAAAGGATATGTTTGACCCTTTTCAGGAAAACTCTGACCATAAGCAAAATCTATTAATTGTGTTGAAGAGAAATATCTTTTTCCAGCTTTCTGTATTTTGTCTTGGAGGAAAAGATGGGGAATGTCAACCATTTTCGACGAAAACGGTTGAACCCGTGGATTTTCAATCTCGAACGAATCCTCTTAAGTTTACTGGTGAAATCACTTCTATATCTGATTATTTTGAATTTTGTGAACTTTACCAACTTTTTCATGCGCTTGTATCCTGCATGAATGTTGTTTGGGAAATAGTGAGCAGAAAGTAAAAGAAAAAGGATGTAGAGAGTTAGAAAAACAGTGGGAAAAAAAAGTACTAATATGAAAGGTAAGTGGCTCCAAGCTAATAGAATGAATGATCTTTCATTATGAAACCTATGATAAATTCACAGAATCTCTGTGTGTCTTTGCTTCTATTATATGTGCATAAACATCATAAATCCTGTCGTACTGTATTTGATTGTTAGTTTCTCTTTAGGTTTTCTATTCAAAAATATGTTAACCTCAAATCAAAGGTTCATACCTTTCACCTCTTTAATCTGTTGCTCATCTTGAGGTCCTGTTTTCTGTAAGACCTACAAGTTGCAATCATATAGTAGTTCATCGCTGTGTATTTTTGCAAAATTGACATCTCAGAGTGCAGAGAGTAAGAGAGGTTCTACTGTTTATACTTCATGATGATTATTTGATCTATTTCCTTACCTCAACCAGGCTCTTCAGACATGTTCTCATCCTTCTTTGTATGAATCCTCGAGTGCTCTGTTTGATGCAGAAATAGGCATAAGATGTTAATAGCTATAATGCTATCATGCTTAAAGGGTTTTTACCTTTACATGATTTTTCACAAATGCGTAAAAGTTCAGAAGGTTCCACACTGTCTTGTCTAGCCTTTTGCCTTCAATATGGCGCGAAGTGATATCTGTGAATGCCATGATAAAAAGGTAAATATCAGGCCATCTCCAATCCAAGATTTAGAGAATGCAGGTGAACACCAATGTATGTATCTTCTGAGCTTACAAGTAGATCTCTACTCTTCTTTAATGTTTGTTTCAAATCATTACTCATGTTTAGGAGGCTCTTGGAGTCTGTTTTATTTCTCCAAAGCTGAAGTAATATTAATATTTTTCTTTTGCCCTTATCAAATGTTTCATTTATTTGAAAGAAACAGTAATTTGTGTATATGCGTGAGTTGTTAATAGAAGATACCAAAAGAGACAAATCCTCCGTTTGTGCTTAAGTCTTCAATTGCTTCTCCTCTTAACTCAGGAGGTGGAATAGGGGACCAGATGCAATGGGGTGCCTTGGCACATGCTTTTGTATTTGCAACATCCATGAGTTCCTGCTGCGGAAATTGTCAATGTCCTGGACACTTGAACAAAGTCATGCATGCTATAAAATTACAAAGTCGTACATGTTATAAAATTGTGTTACCTGGAAGAAAGTTGTTGCTATAATCACATCTGTCTTCTCCTTAAAACGCATTGGGAATACTGCCGTGATTTTCTGGGGCTGTCACAAATGTAAAGTTTACATATTAAGAAGCATGAGGCTGTATTCTCTCAAACAAATCTCATATTTTTGGACGGAATTTATCTCTACATTTTTTGTACAATTATTTCTCTTCATTCAAGTTCCTTTAAATATGCCAATTTAAACCAGAGTTCCAGAGTCAATCATATAGTTGCTATTCATGTGCCATATTTTTTAACTTAGCATAATGCAGTAGCTATACGCAGTAGTTTGGAAGTATTATATGGCGTAGTTTATAATTTGATCTAAAACATGCTTCTAGTGCCTTGTTAAAAAGTGCCTGCAACCTGTTCTTCCTTCACAGCTTCCTGAATTGGCATGAGAAAAGGTGTGTACTTCCGGTATAATTGTGAATATAATGTTTGCAATTTGTATGTTTACTGCAAGTAGAGTTTGCAATCCAAGACGGTAAGACTTTTCGTTTGATGGTTTGAAGAATAATCACTCTGCAGATATTAAAGTCTGAAATGGTCTTGAAATTTGATGGTTTCGGAAAATATGTTCTCACTTTAATTTTTAATTTCTCTTCCATTTGTAGTATAATTTTGTCACTTTTTGGAACATTGTTTTGAGTATTGCTACCTGCATGCCAAATAAACTAATTGTTTCTCAGAAAGGGCTTCAGCATTTATGGCTGCCCCATATTGCATTTTAATCCCTCTACTGATGTTCGGCCAATGAGGATCAACTACTGCCAAGGTAATGATAACTGAGCTAGTCTTATATTGGGCAGAGCTACTTATCTGCATAGTGTGTTCATTTACTTGTCCTTAAATTTGAAATTGTATATTCAGTTATGAGGTGATTAAACAAAGTATCACATAATGTGAAGTACCTGTTTTATGACATAAAATGGCTCTCTTGGGTGATAAACAAGTTTAATTGGTTTGTACATCCCTTGAGCCACATCTTGTGAATTCACATTCATCAGCATTTCTTCCAGCTGAGAACTCAGAATTACACCTTGCACAGCAGCAATGTCTGTGATCATTTTTATAGACTCTGAAAAGAACACAAAACAACACAAATTAATGAGCACCGCTGCAGTGTGGAATGCTATCAAAGTAGTAATTGAAAGAAATTCAATTTGGTTCCACTATTGATGGCTCAGTTTATATCTTATCATCACCATAACAAGGCTCAGTTTATATCTTATCATCACCATAACAAAGTGGCAGTAGCTGACCACTTTAATTTGTTATTGTTTTCACTTGTGGTGCCACATTTAATTGTTTATTGCCTGATCTATTATTCTGCTTCTGAGATGTTTCTAAAACACAATAAAGGGGTGGGGGGGGGAGAGTTGATGAGAGGAGTTCCAAACCTTTACCATGCGGCATTCTAGCAAAATTGAGTCGTATAGTCAGCTGATATCCTTCTTTTGGAGGCTCAACGATCTCCACAACTTCAGCACTGATAGCCTTTACCTTCTGTATAGTGTAACGTGAAAGTCGAGTTGAGACCAAGAATGCTTGAGACAGAATTGGGGTTGCTATTGATAAGTAGGTATGATCAGGATCTGACACCAATGACTGACAAAATATTTCAAAAAGAAAAAAGTTATGCACACATATTTTGGATTGTTGGAAATCAGGAAACATTTAAGCAAAAAAATGAATTTGTCAACTTGGAGTATAAAACTAGTTGCTTAAATTGTTCTTCAGTCCGAAGGATCTTCCTTTAGACAAACCTTGTCTTTTGTGCCATGAACTTTAATCAGGTATGCAATGTATGCTTGTGGTTGCTAGTTGCTCTTACCTGAATGTAATATTCAACGGACCCAAATTCATGAAGGTGATGGTCGGCATCAATAGCCCTTTCATCTCTGTCTCAAGAAAAAACAAGCATGTTCATGGTAAGAGTTTTAGTTTGTACATATATGTTATTCAAAAACTTAAGAAGAAACACGTTGGAGTACTGCTTACAATTCAGCTAGTAAAATCTTAAGTGAATTACTTACACTTGTTCCAGTTTAACAATACTAAATGGACCTCAACTTTGTATAGTTTTGTTTTTGGGATATCAGATCTCAATGAATTCTGTCAATTTTACAGTTAGGCAAGAATGATCTCTGTAATTTTTGAACTGTAGATGGGAGGTCTTTTTAGTCTTCCTAAACTAGTGGAAGGTCCATTTTGTTGCTAAACTAGAGGGAGGTTCAATCAGTTGCTTTAATCAATCTGGAATTAGCATCTCATTACCTAGATTTGTTGTGGTTGTCAACTTCTTGACTGCAGAAAAAGAGGTTTCATATTAGACGTCTCTATTTTATTCCATGTTTTTGATGTGTCTTTTCTTTGTAGGTTTCCTATAAATCTCTTGTATATAGTAATGGTGTGGATCCAAATAGAGTGACATGGATAGATAGGATTCATATGCTGATCCCAACTTGTAGTCTAACTTGATATAAAATCGTGATTATTCAGTCCAATTAGTTTGTTGTATGAGTATGATCTAAATAACAGCATGTTGTTTATGCAGCAGGACCAACTTAGCAGGAACTTAGAGATTATGGTGCTTGGCTGATTGGCTCATCTCTTTCAAGCACTTTGGTAAGTCCAGTACCGACTTGTGGTCACAAAAAGTGGCATCCCTTATTTTCTCAGTGTTACTGTCACTAATTGACTGTTGAAAGCAACATTTCATAATAGACCAGAAGGCAAATGTATCCCCAGAAATGGAATTCTACCTGTACAACGCCTTCTTTTGTCTGCCAAATAGAATCCTTTTTGTGCACACTCAACGTCTATCTGCTTCCATATCATAACTATAAACAAATTACTATTCATCGGCAATGTTAACTAATCCTGTATTTCTCAAAACTTAATTATACTTTACGTAATGATTCCTGCTTAATCTTTATAATTGCCTTATGTTCTGTACTTTCTCCTCTTTACCTTATGAGATGCTCTCCAACGTGTTCAGTGAATTTTACTTGGGTTTCTAAATTCTAATTATGTGATCTTGAAAATCTTAGCGAGAAAATAATGTTCACTGTATGTTTTTGACAGACTAGAATTACCTAGTATTGAAATTGGAACCAAACTCGAATATTAGACAGACCTACAGTCTACACCATGATCAGCAATGCTCATCCAGGTGAATACATTGTTGCACTCAACGGTTCCCCTAGTGGTTAATGAAGTGGTTTGAGAACCACGAAGTCTTAAACACTATGTGATTTCTTCTTATTTGTCTAAACCTTGGTGGAAGGTGGATAGAGTTGGGAGAGATAGCATATACCTGTGGAATTAGTTAAGGTGCAAGCAAGTTGGCCAGGACACCATGATTATGAACAAAAACATGTTGCATCATTTGCTAGGTGTTGAGATTACAAAAGTTATTATGACTAATAAAACGCTTTGTTGTGTTAGCCTCTACAGGAAAAGAATACTTGTCGACTTAACTGAGAAGTAAATCTTGAATACATGACTTGAAGTACAAAGAACAACGAGTATAGTTCATTTTACCGGTATAATCTGAGCAGAATCTCCTTCAATGCTGGCGATGCACGTTCAAAACACGCCATGCTCTGTGTGTTGATCTTGAAAGTGGAATGAATTCACATGAAGGTATGTAAAACAGGTTTTTACTGATGAGTTGTTGTGGTAGAAGTAGTTCACTTTTTATTGAGTAAAATGCAAGTTTCTAATTTTGCAATCATGTTTAGTGTATTTTGAAGCAATTTATTCACCAAACAAGACAAATGGCACTACTTTTTTGTCTTCAGTCCATATGATCATATCTGTCAATGCTTGTCTTCAAAGATGAGGAAACAGATACAATAATCATGTTATATATGATTCTATGCACTGGTTACTGAACTATTATTTTTATTCTTTTGGTTTCTCACCCGGTGTCCGGACCCCACATTGGAGCCCCGACTAAATCCGGATCGCGCACTACAGGGCCCATTCGGGGGTGGCGCTCCCAACAAGATTTTCTCCATACCCAGGGCTCGAAACCGAGACCTCTGGTTAAGGGTGAAGCACTCCCACCAGTGCACGGTTACTGAACTATTATTGATCATAATTATATTGTATCCACTTCACTTGGTTGTTGCATGTGTGCAAAATCAATCAAGAAGAGATCTTATTGTATAATTAAGTTAATGAGTTCTTGGAACTACTTGTAAAATTTTAAAAAAATATTTGATATTTTGGATCTTATTCTGGTGTTGGGGCCAATCTTCACTAGAAAGTTGAGAGATTTTTATTGTATTTCTTTAATGGTTGGTATATTTTCCTATTCCAATTTACCCTTGGATTTTTAAAAAAAATCTACTAAATGGAAAAGGGGTGTTTTCGGGTAAGGTGAATTCAGGATACTTCCTCTGTTCTTAAATATTCGTCTAATTTTTCTATTTTACTTGTCCATTTTGACAAATCAAGAAATAATAATTTTTTTACCTAATATACCCTCAATGAATTACTTTGAAAAATGTAAAACTTTTTGAAAATCTTAAATTTTTAATTCATCTACTTCTTAATTAACAAGAGTAAAATGATGAACTTATTATGTCAATCATTGTTTTCTTAATAGACGTGTCATTCAAAAGTGGAGAAATAATTAGGAAAAGAGGGAGTACTTATTAATGAGATCTAAACCACTATGATTATAAAGTACTTAGATTAATATAGACCTAAATTTGTGGTGGTCCAAAATTTAATACACCTTACTTCACCAATGTATTAAATTTATACTTACTTTACATCCAATAAATGTCTTCATTTTTTTGTCATTCAAGAGAGTGTCATTGTCCACATCTACTCAATATAGAAAAAATCTTTCGTTTTTCAAATATATTTGAACAAAAATTTATTAGATTCGATCAAATTTATATATGAACTTCTATCTCCGACCCTATCTGTACATTATTTATTTTTGCGTCATGACATACATCACTATCCACTAGTGCCATAACATCATGCACAAAATTGGTAATTTGTTACTATGTCTTTTTCTCTAAAATAATTAGACGTTACTATTTGCTTTACACACTCAGCAGCCACAAAGGATAGAATAGTAAAAATATGTATAATGACAATAATCTCATTACATATTTCTTATCGAAGCGGAGTTACAATATTAGGTACAGTTTTTCAAATGAATTCTGTATTTTTTACTTGAACCTTGAGGGTTGAGATTGTATTCTTAGAAAATTTATTAAATACGTTAGATATTTAATTACAAATCGAGTAACTAAAATGAGCTAAAAATTTGATGACAAGTACTTCATAATTAATAAATATATCTATTTATCTTATTATTCTTAACCTAACCTTATCTTGAAATGATCAATTCAATTTCTTGTTCAGTTTTAATTGAAAGAGTCTAATGAAAAAGTCTCCCTCCTTTTCTTGTGTCGTAATTAACAAGGGTTGTCGTGAAAGTAATCAATACTCACTTCATCATCAAGTATAAATTTTGAGTTGAGTTCGAGTTCTGATAAGAATGTTTTACCTTTTATATGAAATTTTTCAATGTGAATTCAAATATCATCAAACCCTAATATAAGTATAGGCGATGGAATAGAAAATCAAAAAAAATAATGGAGATTTAAAAAAAAGGTGAGAATCATTAAAATTTTAGAAAAAAAAATTCTTCCTATTTTGCCCTCATATGGACCCTTTAATCATCTTTAATCATATGCATTTTTGTATATTTCCCAACTACAGATCTTATCTTGCCAGTTGCTAAACACCCTACCACCACAAAAAGTTAAAAAGAGTATCATATACTAATTATTATAGGGAAAATGCATAAGTACCCCCTAGCCTATGCCCCAAATCCTTGAGACACACCTAACCTTTACTAAGGTCATACTTACCCCCGAACTTATTTTTTAATTAATTTTCTACCCCTTTTCGGCCTACGTGACACTATCTTTGAAAAAATTGTCAACACGCACAGGACCCACAAGATAGTGCCACGTAGGCCAAAAAGGGGTAGAAAATTATATATAAAATAAGTTCGGGAGGTAATAGGACCTTAGTAAAGGTTAGGTGTGTCTCAGGGATTTTGGGCATAGGTTGGGGGGTACTTGTGCATTTTCCCAATTATTATATATTCTTCTAGTTTAGCATAACAAAAACGTTTTTCCATTATTGTAATTGTTTGGTAATTTGTCCCTTAAGGGTGCATGTGTTTGCTAAGAAATAATTTTTTTTCTTGGAAAACATTTTTCAGAAAAGTAAGTGAATTTTACTATTTAATTTTTTTGTGAAAATATGTAAGCAAACAATAAATGTGGTGCGTAGTGCGTCTGTAGTTTTATTCCTATTTTATAAATGTACAAATATATTTTTTATAAACACTCGACTCAATAATTAGGTTATTAATTTAATAATTATATCCATTTTTCACTCACAAAGACTTTATTTATTTATTTATTCATTAAAATGAGAGACTAGTAATTTCGTCAATTGATTACGATTTTATTAATGAGATTTCAATTCCTCATCTTATAATCCTCTTTTCCATTTTCCCTAATTGTCCGTACCCTCAATTTTTTTCTTTTTTATTTTTAGAAAAAAAAAGACTACATAAAAGAATTCTTTAGACAGCTTTGAAATCATCCAAGAGATAATTTAAATAAATTATTTTTCACTAATCAATGGTTTTATAGTACATCCAACTCCATAATGTCCGCTTTACACTTTATTTTAACCATTGACATTCAATCTTTTTTTTTTTTTCATATATAAATACAAATTCAATGGGATGATGGATTGGACATTTTTTTCTCCACGATTTGACAACAAAGTAGCCCTACCAAAAAATAAATAAAATCAAATCCAACTAACATGTCCATTTTCTTTTCTTCTTTTTACAAGAATAATGTCATTATTCGATACTAATAAGAAATGACAGATATCTCACAAATTCAGTCGAGATGTACTATACTAACCTATACAATATTATAGTTATAAAAAAATGTTGTCACTATCATTTCATCTTTATTAATAATACACCACAATCAATTAAGTTGTTCTAATGTGATTGGAATAAACAAATAAAAAAGATTTCCATTATTCATCAAATTAAGAAAGAATTAACATCACTATTATATTTAATCATCATCAAGAGAAGAAAAAAAACTCATACGTAAATACGGAAAAGCATTCCATAAAAGAGGAAGACATTTTTAAATCTAAATTCATTCAATATTTTATTCGATCTATCTTTATAAACTCATATATCGATAAGTAGAAAGCGATATCCTTAAAACGATAAAATAATTGCAGTATGATGCTTTCCTTACTTAAAAAGTTGTTTACTCTAATTGGATTAACATTTCCTTCTATATAATTTCAAGATTTTAATAAACTTTAGGACATCATTTTTGAAAAAGTATAAAAATAAATAAGTACTCAAAAACAAGGGGGGGAGCATGGTTTGTAAGATGAAACAAGTATTTCCAAACTAAGGAATATTCAAATAATGACAATAATATTAACTTACCAATTTATTATATAAAAAAAATATTTTTTTTTATATATAAAAAAGACATCTTCATGTGAAGAAATTCAAAGTGTTTCCACTTTAGTATTCTTATATTCAACAGTTAGGCCCCACATTTCCACCTGTCATCGTCATAACTAACTCCTTTTTTGGCATTAATTAATAACTACAATTTACCTTCTTAATTAATCCTGGAGTTTACTTTATAACACTTAAAAGTTAAAACTTTATCAAACATTTAAAAAATAATAATTTTCATGTTGTAAAACCTATTGTTTCCACATAAATTTACTTATATATGAAGAATTCTTATTTTATTAACAAATTGTCTCTAATAACTTTTATTAGCATTTTAAAAATCTAAGAATTGAAAGGGGAGAGATAGAAATTAAAGGAGGAGTACAATTTTTGTATATACGGCAACTTTAGATTAACGAGAACATGATTTTAGATAGAAAAATATGAATAATGTGTATAAAACGTTAATAGATAATAAAGTGTTTCTTATTTTTTGAAAGTTTAGGCTTGTTGATATTTGTCATTGAACTAGCCGTATGATTATAGTATTTGTTTTTAATATCTATTATTTATTGTGTTTTGATTATTGCACTGGATTTTGTTGTTCTTGTCCCTTCCTAATAGGTATTTCATTGCCTTTCTGGTTAGTTGCTATGTTTGATACACTATTTTCTTCTTTGTACTTAGATTAGGTGCACTTGAGCCGTTATCTTTTGAAAACAGTCTCTCTACCTCCGCGAAGTAACGGTAAATCTACGTAGATTATACCTTCTCCAAACTCCACTTATGAGATTCAACAACTTATGTATATACAAAAAAATCATGCACTATTTAAGTATTTATAAATATATAATAATTAACAAAGCGTATTCAACTAAAACATCTTGCAAAAAAAAAAAAAAAAAAAACTAAAACATCTTGCACCCCTCTATCTCCACTTTTATACCTAATAAATTAATTAAAATGTACATAAACCATCAGCATATGAATCATAATACAAAAAAAAATTATTCTCCATATTTTTTTTATCTCTATATTGAAGTTTGATAAATTTGAATCTGTATTTTATAGGGCCTTATTTAAGAGAAGCACTCCCTATCAAAAAAATATTTTATTTATGACTCAAATCCGAAACTACTTATTAAGGGAAAAAAAAACAGTTTTATCCACGATACGACATAAGTTATCGGTTGTTCTCTGTACTTTCACTGAGTCAAGATTGGCAGCAACAGTAATTAGATACAAATATAGAAATATTAATCCTAATTATTTTGTGAAAATTTATATTTAGCTTTCACAAATAACAAAAGTAAACGCACTTCTCTCTCACACACACAGACACACACTCTATCTTGTATCCTCTTTCTATTTTTTCTCTTTTTTCCCAATCTAATCATACAAATTCAAGGGTTTTTGATTCATTGTTGTACCAATTCTCCTACTTTTTTCCATTTTCCTTCACATTCAGAGAAGGAAAATTAAAAAAAAAAAACAATTCTTGAAGCTAAACCATAAAAAGATTAGCTTTTTAGCTTTTTAAATACATACCCATATAGTTTTATGAGGATTTGAAGATCAAGAATCTGCAAATTCCTTGTTTTGATATCATTTGGGAGGTGGGTTTTTGTGGGTTATGAAGATAATGCATTAAATCTTGAAATTTTCTTGTAAAGATTTGAGCTTTTTGAGAATTTTTGTTGAAATGGGGTTGTTGGTTTTGCATTGGAATCATCTGATTTTGAGGTTGTTTAGGTAAAAGATTTAGAAGAAAGATTTGTTTTTGTTGTTGTTGTTGTGTGTTTGGAGGAATGGATACAAAGAATAATAAAGATTTTAAAGGGGAGAAAATTCAGTATGTTGATAGTGTGGAAGCTCTTCCTAATTCTGTGTTGAATGGTGGAAAAGATGAAGATGATGAGTCTAAAGCATTGTTGCCTTCTAGGAAAGGTGGATTGTCAAAAAAGATAGCTAAGCCAAAGAGGAAAGTTCAGTGGAATGATACAAATGGGAATAAACTTACTGAGGTTTTGGAATTTGAGCCAAGGTAAAAAAAAAATAGAAGAAGAAATTCTCTTTATTGTCTCTTCATTCAGCTTATGGTTAATCAGTAGAAGTTTTGGTCTATAAAATTTGTTTCTCAAGTCTTTGATTATGTGTGAATAGTATTGGTTGCTCATTGTGGAAAGTCATAGTAGTTAATCAACTTGATGTTTTCGCTCGATGGATCACTAGAACAATGGATCACTATTAGCTGATGAACTGTAAGACCTTAAAGGAACATGCTTAGATTCTGACTGCATTCATGGAATGATCTTTCAAAACGTATAAGCTTCACTAATAGCATTGGGCAGCATTACAGTATAAATGCTCAAGCTATCCAAAACCACAAGAAAAAGGCCTAAGTAGTATGCCATCCAAATGCAGTATGCTGTCACTTTATATTAAAGTGAATGTAGTGACAACTCCACATATTTAGGAACTAGGAGCATCTTGTTTGAGCAATATATCCATTTAATGAGCTGCCAGTATTTGTTTCATTTTAACTTGCTCATGCATTGTATTGATTGTAAGTTTCTTAAACATCTAAGACTCTTGCAGAAACAAGTATTAATGTAGAATCTTTTAAGAAATTTTGGTCTAAGAAATGTGTGTGCAGCTCGAGAAGAGAAGTAGGATAAACAGCTTGGGGGAGGTGAAGGCCTTTCTCATGTATTGAGCGTCGATACTGATATCAACTATACAATATTGCATAGAGTCCTCTGCTTGGAAATGTGTGCCTCTACAGTTTGCTTTACTACCTCTTCGGAATAAAATTGGGCAAAGACTATATGCGACTTGAGAAAATTTTAGCATCCAGAATGATATTTTGATTGGAATTTAGAGATTATACAATATGTTATTGGTAAGGTGACTAGAGTTGGACTCTTTCTGGTCTTAAGTAACACTGCCCCCCGTCTTACTTTGACTTATGAACTAGGAGGTCAAACGCTTACTGTATACTGGAATATGCTATGAAAAGGAAGGGTAGAACGATTTATGAAATGAAGAATGGGTGATAAGCTTATTTTCTCATTTTTGGTCAGAATGTGGGATGTTGTTTTGTGGGTGCTAACTGACGCCTTTTCACTTGTGTTTTCAACTATGGTTCCTAACTTTCTGAATTTTTCTTGTCTTACTTCGCACAGTTATTAAGAATAATTTTATGGATATTGCTAAGAGGCTCAGTTAGGGGAACTAGGGATGATAAACAGGATCAATGAATCCTTTCCCTGCCATAGTTTTTAACCCGCCCTGTCACTCCCCTCCCTGCCCCGCTGAACACCTTTTAGAACCTTTTTTCCTCCGTTTTTGTGCACTGAATTATAATGATCTTCTTAACTTTAATAAGAAAAGATGGACCTTGAGCCTAACTCAACCCAAAAGCTAGCTAGCTCATGAGGGTGACCCCAGACCATATAAGGAGGCAATAACACACTCAGAATATGACGCACTGCACCTTTTTGTCATCGTTGGTTAATACGGTTACGTCGTAGAGGCATTTAGGCACCCATGGCCCCTGCCTGCTATATTTTAGAAAAGTAAGCATTCACCCGCCCCATCCTCCCCTGGCCTACTCTGCCTGAGCATTTCCCTGCTGCCACCGTCTTCCCCATTAACATCCCTAAGGGGTGTACTATATAAGCTTAAGCTATGTGTCATATGAAACATCATAAAAGATGAGATAATATCTCACTATAGACTTGACTTTAATGCAGTACATCTAGCCCAAGCACTAGATCTTGAATTTTTCGTTAATGAGTAATGTTTATGTTGGTCATCTGGCACTTGAAGTTGCAGGCACTACTTGATCTAGTTTGTGAACATTTGTTTTTTCTCTAGTTAGTTCATCAAAAAGATAGGATGTAACTACTTTACCCCTTTGCCATGGAACGTACAAGTTTGTTTTTTGTTAGTCGTTTGCTTTGAAGTTTGGATTTTATGCTACGGTTCTTCAGTTTATTGGGGATTGCTCTTACATATAGCTTTTTGTTTGCTTGCAGTGATGCAAGTGACTCGGATGACGATGATTCAGATTCTTGCATTTGTAGGATAATGTAGTTCTTATTAAATGCAATACCAAACCAATTGTGAATCAAGAATGTTGAATCTCCTTTGATTCACATCTTTATAGCATACAATAACAGCAGTTTTTAAGGAGTCGATTGTCTCTAATTTGGTTCAAGTTATCTGAGCCAAATGAAACGTCCCTTTCTCGTTGTACACAATCAGATAGAGAGAATGACTTCCTCTATTGTATAATATATATGAGTGCTTCGAGTTATAGTAGATAACATACAGAAAACCTTCGGATTTTCTTGTTTTCTTTTGCTTAATTATAATGTATATGAGTGCTGAGCCTTACAGATGATGACTTTTTTCTAGCAAGAATGATTTTATAACATCTTTAATTCTTTGTCCATTGCTTTGTTTTGTAACAATAAAAGAATTACAACATACATATGATATCCTCTAAACCAAATACAACACACTGCACACATAAATCATGGCACAAAAACAATCAATTCTTTACACAAACATCAATCCAAATGTATTTAGGTACTGCACTTTCTCTGTTTATATGATATTGACTTCATCGAGCACGACTTGATCTACAGCTCTATCTTGATTGTAATACACAGCTGAGCCATTTACTGATGTTGTTCTTGCTGAAACCATCCAGTTTGAGAGACTGGCATCAACTGGAATATCATGTCCTTGAGGCTTAGGCTTAGCCTCAGAGTTGTTCTTGGGATTTAGGTCCACACAATGGTTGTTTACTGGTTTTGCAATCAAGGGCAATTCTAGTTTTCCATCCAATTTGATTATGTTTTCCTTCTGATGCTTCACTTGCTGTGCTCCTTTTGCTTTAACTGCTTTCCATTGAGTGAGATTTTCAACTGGAAGAAGCACAGAACTCATATGATTTCGACCTACTTCATTCGATTCATCTTTGTTCAGTTTTTCAACATGTCCATACTTGTTTTCTGTTTCAATATGCAAAGAATTTGCACATTCATCACCACCAACATCATCATCATTGTCATCACTAACACCATAGTCTTCTTCTTCTTCTTCGTCATCAAGATCATCGATATCACTGTCCTCAAGTGTTATCTCGTCTTCCTCCTCATCGTAGCTATTGTTGCAGTTATAGTATCGATGACTCGAAGGGTACATAGACATACTTGCTTTGGCTGTTTCTTGTTTATTTGTCTTCTCCTCTTCTTCCTCTGAGAAATATGTTGTGTTGTTTTCATCATCTTGAATTCTCTCATAAGTCTTCACATCCAAATTGAAGCTCACTTTCTTTTTCACCTTACGTTTTGATGATTCTTTTGGCTTATCCCTACATGAAAAAACAAATAAATTCACAAACAAAGTGACCTAGTCATTAATGAAGTCGGTGAAAAGTATAGGAGATCAAGGAAAGCCAAATAAAATTCCAATCTATCTATCATGAAGTAGCGTCAATGAAGTCGATGAAAATGAAAATTATGGGAGAGCAAGGAAAGCCAAATAAAATTCACAACTACCTAATATGAAATGACATCAATGAAGTCGGTGAAAATTATAAGAGATCAAAGGAAAAATTCACAAACTACCGAACATGATATAACCTAGCCGTCAATGAAGTCGGTGAAAATGGATTAAGGTTCAAATCTCAATCAAGATAAAAAAGAACTTTAGATGTTTTCTTCTCATGTGCCTAAGTCTTGATTGGCACAAACCCGAAGAAATAGTCAACAACAACAACATGCCCAATATAATCTCACTAGTGGGGCTTGGAGACAGACAAATGGAATTTTGGGACACTGATGTGTAACACAACCTTACCCTTAATACGACTAACTAATAACTGAGGTAAACTGAAATAACTAGTGTGTTCCAATAGTTTCTAACAGACCCTCGGCTCAAAGTAAAGCAAACCCAATGAAATTATCAAGATGCATAAACTTATCCTGACATCATATTGCTATCAAAAAGTGAAAAAAAAAACATAAATTGCTAACTCACCTGGGCTCAGAATTTGCTGAATCTACAACATTTTCCTTCTCAGAATCCAGTGGTACATACTTTTGATGCACCTAAAAAATCAAGATTCAAACAACGCAAACATCTTCATATTCAAACAAAAATTAGTTAAAACACTTCTAATGATTTTTTTTTTATTTGCTTCATGCCAATTTAGACAACATATCTAGTATAGTCCCACACAAAAGGTCTAGGGAGCTAGGGTACAATATACATGTAAGCAAACCTAACCCCTACGAGGCGGAACCATAATTAGGAATTTGAGCACTAATGTGAAATACATTTTCACTGCCTCTTCCTTACCACTAAGCTGTTAATCAATTTTATTAGCGATTCACAAATCAATACACATATAAATTTATTTAATTTTCTAATACAAGTAAAAGGTCTACAAAAAAGCTATTGGGTTTATCTATACCCACGAACCCCACCTAGCTCCACCTCAGCCCCTACACCTCAACCATCATTTCTAAGCTAGAAGGGCGAAAGGGATTCATCTAAAAAGACAAAGATCTAATTTTTTCCAGTAAAAGTTCTGTCTTCGCCACTGCATCTAAACGACTTAAATCTTTCGATTACAAATAAATGTACACAAAAAATTGAATTTTAAGAAGCAACTTACTTGAAACTTGTTACAAGGCTTTATACGCTTTTGTTTCTTGTTTGTAAAACCAAAACATCCAAGAAAACATCCCATTTTTTTGTTTTTGTTTTCAAGATCTCTACTTTCTTGATTTTCCAAAAAAAAAATGCAGGGAAGAATGGAGAAGGAATTATAGACTCTGTATTTGCAGAGTGTTTATATTTTGGTAATGAAGATTTAAATATGTTGTTGCCTCCAACGGTATTTGAAAAAAATAGGAACGTTAAGAAAAGTATATAGTAAGTAAATAATAGTAATAATTATAAGTGGGGTAGTGGATAAAGACAAAGTTTCAAGCTAGTTTGCCAGCTCAGAAAAAAAAAATTGAGGTCTTTTCTTTTTTTACTGGTTTGATAAGTCTGAATGGGTCGTTTGATATGTCGGATAATATAAAAGATGAGTTATTCTTGTTTATCTTGTTTCACGTATGGAACGGTTTCTAAAGATTTGGTGGTATTTGTTTTTATAGAATTGAGGTTTTACTTTTACTAGGTGTTCATTCTATTACGTTGAAGTTGGGTAAGATTTGTGTACATTCTATCATTTGCGTACTTTATTTGTTGTTGTTGTTTTACTTTTACTATTGTGGTTTGAGTAGTAAGAACTCCTTCATTTTAATTAACTAGAAGTTTTAGATTTTGACATTAATTATGAAGTCGTCTTTGATATAGAATATTTTGCTCTAAAATAGATCTGGATATCAAACATTGAACGAGAAATAAAAAAAAAACTTAAAGTTTTACTTTCAAGTATATATGTGACATTTCTTTCCTTTCTAACCTAAGTTTCTTAATACCTACGATTGATACACTTCAAAATCTTATTATGGTGTCGAAGAATTTCATTATGATCGAACCTGTTTTTACAAAGAAGTGGTGCGAAAGGAATAAGGAAAAAAGAAAAAAAAGGTTTACTGTTTAATTTTTGATTTATATATTTGATATTATACTAATTCAATTAATTTAAATTAACATCATATATGATTCATTTAAGAGGGATGATTTAGTGAAAAATGAATGTACCAACTCTATTAAATTGCTACATAAAATTTTGAGGAAATTATGTGCATTAGTTAATTGGATTTACGCAAATTGATGTTAGACAAAACTCTAATAAAAAAATAAATCACTTTTTTTGTCTTTTTGAATTTTACACTAGCTAGGTAGTCTATGATATTATATAAAGTATATCTCATCCACTACTATGAAAACATTGACTTTCGATATACAACAAATTTTTTAGTTTTTTTTTTTCCGAACAGTGTTTGAAGCATGAATTGGAGCCTAATTAAATTTAAATTACACATTAAGAATCAGTTTAATCACGACACTACAACCTATATATGTTGATAAATTTTGTAGTTTTTTCATATTTGAGAATGACAGAAATTCAATACTAAGGTTGCAAACTGATAAGATTAATTTACATAACATTTGGAAAATAGTAAAGACAAAGCAAATGACAAAAAAAATAAAAAAATAAAAAAATAAGAGAGCTAAAATGATAGTGTAGGAAAATCTAAGTAAATTTTGAATGAGTTGAATTTGAATTCATTAAAAACGGCTTAATTTATTTATTTCTTTCTTTTATCTTTGATAAACTTCGATTCATGTTATAATTAGTTGAGACTTGCGCTTAAATAAGCACAAATTTTACTAATAGTTCTATTCTTTTACTCTCTTTTTTTTATTCCAGAAATAAATCTCAATTTTTATTTTTTTTATACAAACGCGGTATGTTTTCCAATAATTTCATCGTTTATTTAATTTTAATAATTTACAAAAGTATATGGGGCAAAAATATAATTAACTTATTCAATTTATACCATCCAAAAGCTAGAAATAAATGATATAATGATAAATCTCTTTAACAACCATCCTTTATAACAGTATTTCATTGTAACAATTAAGTTTTTTTTATAGCATTTTTCCATATTATATTATGTTTTATTACATGTTCTTTATAATAATATTTTGTCATAACAATTAAAAAATACCTTAACAAACTATGTTAAAGCCAGAGAAGTTTGACTATATATCACGATTTCACGGCATATACTTAGAATATCTTTTTCTTCCTTTTTTTCAATAATTATGAATTATGATATTCGATCGCCATACACTTATACTTTGCATCAAATACTATGAGAATCCATGGAAAAAGTTTTGATTCTTTGAGTGGAAATTATTGTAAAATCAGAATATAATCATTCAACATTCTGATCAAAATGACACGTATGCAACTCAAAATCACAAATAATATAATATGCTTTTGTTCCATTTCATTTTCCACCTTTTTATATCTTTGTATATTTTGTGATTTTTTAAGAAAAAACATCCTGTTTGTCAATATATCATTTGTTTGAAATAATTCATGCTGCATAATGTAGTAATTATTTCCAGTAACTAATTAACTATAGCTTAACATAATCAATCAAATCAAATAACTTTGAGTTGTAATTTGCGATAATTTATCAACAAGATTTATAACTATTTTTTTTTAAAAAAAAAGTGGCTTGGTAAAGTGGTAATACAATTTCTAACTTTTGCCAAAAATTATTTCGAATGAAATTATACTAATATGCTATTGTTGTTAATATATATTTCTTAAAATTTGTTCACGAAGGAGCACAAGTTTTTGAGGTATAACTAGGAGATGAGATGTTAAATTAAGAAGGAAAAGAAGAAGAATGATTATTCATAGTAGAATATATTAAGTTCTTAAAATAGAAATTTAGCAATTACTATTTATTAATTGAAATATTGAGTAATAATATTGGGAAAATTACGCAGAGTAGCAAATTAAATATTTAGCCTATATTAAGTACTAGCTATAGTTTAAGAAAATTGCAATTCACACCTACAATTTTCCTTATTCTTGTTATTCGCATGAACATATAATTCACCTGATTTGTATAAATCTAGAATTTGTATAATTCGATTCTTGATTGTATAAATTCAGAATTTTGTATAATATGCTCACCCTAGCTATTTGTATACGATTTATGAATAATTTATAATAAATTATCATGTTTGTATATTCACAAGCGAAACATACAAACAAAGTTCTAAGAAATCGTAAATGTATAAATAAATAATTTGTATATCCTTACCTTTTTTGTATATTCGGAAGCGAAATATACAAACCGCAGCCTCCATAGCAAACGAAACTATAACTATGAAGCATAATTATCGAAACTATAGTTATAGAGCCTTATTATGTCTATTATGTTTGCTATTTCTGAAATTTTCTCATAATATACGTGCAAGTTATGTTCAGGGCTGAGGTGAGGGTTGAATTATTGTCTATCATTGATCTATCTGTCCGGAGATTTGAAAGACAGTGATTTACCCTGCAACAAGGTACAAAATGTATCGTAAAATATTCAAATATAATTCCATAACATTTAATTTCGTTCAAGTAATTACGAATCTAACAAACTAAAATGATCTTCATCAATATTCATAGATCTCAATACATTAATTAAATATTAGCCCGATAGTTGCCAAAAGCATAAGCTAGAAAACACAATATGTGCTCCCGCTACACCTTCGTAACAACAAATCCTCCTTCTGATACTTCCATCCATTTGAGGAGAAATAACATATTCAGTATAATTTCACAAATAGAATTTGAACATACTTAAATTATTTTAATTATGATAAATTAATACAATTTGACTTTTTTTTTTTTTTTTTACCTTATGTAAAAAGGCCAACAAAATCTAAGCATAATATAGTGACGTTAAAGAAAAAAATATCTTACAACTCATCAAAAAACACCAAATTTATAACATTAAATCTGAACCGTTGATTCCTCTTACGCTACGCATAGTCTCTCTTCTTCACTTTTTGTAACCCTTATTTTCTGTCTCTGAAAAAAATTTCTCCAAGTCGGCGCTTCTCTCTTCAATTCCTCAGAGAAAACCCAATGGATTCAGATCAAGGAAAGCTTTTTATTGGTGGGATTTCATGGGAAACAACTGAGGAGAAGCTTAAGGAGTATTTTCAAGGATATGGAGATGTTTTGCAGACAGTTGTTATGAGGGATAAGATTTCTGGGAAGCCAAGAGGATTTGGGTTTGTTGTTTTTGCAGATCCTAATGTTCTTGATAGGGTTCTTCAAGATGAACATGTTATTGATGGCCGTACGGTGAGATTTGGTTCTTAGATTTGTTGAAATTTACGTTTTGTTTTTGTGTGTGTGTGTGTGGGGGGGGGGGTCATTAATTTGGGTTCTGGGTAAGTGTGATTTTATTGGGTTATTGTTATTTGAGATTATTTGGTTGTGGGTTTTTGTTTTAAGCTTGAGTATTAGTGAAGCTAGTGGGGCACTAGTTGATTTGTTTATAATTGAATACGCATCCAGTGTCACTTGTGAATCTCCTCTTTCTGATTCTGGGTTTTTGTTTTAAGCTTGATTGGGTTGTTAAATATGAAGTTTTTATTGATGGGGGTGTATGATAAGGTTTTTCTTAGAGGTACTATTGTTTTAGCTGTGTTTTGTGGTAAAGTTTTCTACTTTTGTTTGTGGGTGTTGTGTATTTACTTGATTTTTGGATTTAGAGATGATGTGTTTTTAGTGTTTTAGTTTAGGGTTGATTTTGCTGAACTTGGGCTCAGTTTCCTTTGGAAACAGCCGCTCTACCTCCACGAAGTAGGTGTAAGGTCTGTGATTTCACTGAGTATGATGTTGTTGTTGTTGTTAGTTTAGGGTTGATTTTTTGCTGCATTTGAGCTGAGGGTGCTTTGGAAAGAGCCTCTTTGCCTACACGAAGTAGGTGTAAGGTCTGTGATTTCACTGAATATGTTGTTATTGTTAGTTTAGGGTTGATTTGGGTTCTTCAAGATTAGATATTTCATTGATGAAGTGAGATTTTCCTCGGAATTTTTTATGCTTTGTTATGGCTTACTCCCTAATTTGTTTTGTGGGTGCTCTGTAATTCCTTGACTTTTGGTGCTGGAGTTGTTGTGTTGAGTCTTAGTTTAGGCTCGGATTGAAGATAGACGATGTCATATATGGCTGTATGTTGAGGTTTTTCTGCTTCATTTGTGGATTTTCTCTGTAGTTTAGCTTCTCGGAATTGTGTGTATCCTTGTTTTTCTGTTGAGGTATGGGGTTAACCTATATTTTTTGTCTTGTATTCTTGCTAGTAGCTTAAATTTGTTGCTGTCTGAACTTTTCACTTGTTTGTCAGCTATAATTTTAGCATGCTCTATGTTTTGCGTTTGTGCTGATATGTTATGAGTGTGCATCTGTTCTCTGTCCTTTTTTTCTGCTTGATTTTCTATTGCACCGACTACTTCTGCTGCAGATATGCTCTTTTATTTTGTTTGATTGCATTTCAACTCCTCAAGTGACTTTTACCTATGTAGATATGTACTTTCCTTTCAATTTTTTTGAGGAAGATTCATGTTCCAATGCCTCTCAAGTCACTCATTGTCTGTTGATTGCATCAGATCTATTGTTGCACACATTTTACTCACCCTATCAGGCATGAGGTTCTGTAGAGGTTTCCTATGTCACAAATATGATTCGTATTGTATGATTTTAATTGATAACCTGATTGCTGTAAGATATTTCGTGGTGATCTTCTGGGAGGTGTTGTTGTTTCATGTATGCTTCTATTTTGGATTAGCTGACATATTTCTTGTTTAGGTTGATGCTAAGAGGGCCTTGTCGAGAGAGGAGCAGCAGGGCTCAAAATCTGGAAACACAAATAGTGCCAGAAATTTTGGAGGTGGTGGAAATACCAGGACCAAGAAAATTTTTGTTGGGGGATTGCCTCCCACTTTGACCGAGGAAGGATTCAGACAATATTTTGAAAGTTTTGGTAATGTCACTGATGTAGTAATTATGTATGACCAGCAGACCAACCGACCTCGTGGGTTTGGTTTCATCTCATTTGATTCCGAAGATGCAGTAGATAGAGTTTTACAGAAGCCCTTTCATGATCTGAATGGTAAACAGGTAGAAGTAAAGAAAGCTCTTCCTAAAGATGCTAATCCCGGTGCTGGTGGCCGTTCCATGGGCGGCGGAGGCGGTAGTGGTATGGGTGGTGGAAGTTATCAGGGGTATGGTGGATCAGGTAACAATCCCAGTTCTTATGACAGTAGAATGGATTCCAACAGGTACATGCAAACTCAAAATGCTGGAGCTGGCTATCCTTATGGTTCATCTGGGTATGGTACCCCAGGCTACGGCTATGGGCCATCCAACAATGGTATGGCCTATGGCGGTTATGGAAGTTATGGCGGAGCAAATGCGGGCTATGGGGGTGCCAATCCTGGCTATGGTGCTGCTGCAGTTGCTGCAGCGTATGGAAATCCAAATGCAGCCAGTGCTGGTTATGGAAGTGGTCCAGCGGGTGGACCAAGAAGCACATGGGGCTCTCAGGGTCCTTCTGGGTATGGGAATATGGGCTATGGTAATGCCCCTTGGGGTGCTGCAAATGCTGCTGCTGGTGGTGGTGGACCTGCTAGTGGAGGATCTGGTCAATCTCCAACTGGAACCGCAGGATATGGGAATCAAGGTTATGGTTATGGGGGTTATGCTGGTAATGAGGGTGCTTATGGAAATCAATCTGGTTATGGTGCTGTTGGACGTGCTAGTGGTGCTCCTAGTGGTAACTCACCTGTTGGAGGTGGTGCTGCAGGAGACATGCAATCAGGTGCTGGGGGTTACATGAATAGTGGCTATGCTGATGCAAGTGGAAACTCTAGCTATGGGAATTCAGCATGGAGATCTGATAACTCACAAAGTTCTGGTAATTATGGTGCCCCACCAAATGGAGCTCATGGTGGCCAAGTTGGATATGGTGGTGGATATGGAGGTGCCCCCAGTCGGCAAGCTCAGCAGCAGTGAATGAGATGCTTCGTGTTGTCTCGGACTTCATCTCTTTTACTGGAGAGTTGTGCGTCACTTTTGCGTTTCACATGCAGAGTGCTGCTCTTGCGAGGTGTCACCTGCTAAATGAGACTGGTTGGATTGCTTGAATCCCTAGTAGTTTGCAGTATTTATTTCTAGTTTATAATAACTAGTATTGTCGCTAGTATTACCTATTTCGTGTTATTGTTGTTAAGTGCAGTCTTAATCTCGCTTGCTTATGATTATGTTTGTTAGTTAATGTGGTTCATTTGTTTCCATAGTCCAGATATATTGGCTTGTGTTAAACTTGCGTGAATTTACTTTTTGATTGAGCCATCAGTTGGGGAATTAGTATTTGAAGTGGATTTTAACCTGTCTTCTGAAGCAGGTGGATGGTTCGGTGCTATTATTTTAAGTGTCCCATAAAAAGAAAATGTTAAATAAGAAGAATAGAACACTTTCTATTTTTCTTTGCGTGATGTAGTTGGACCATGAGATTTGGTGGTGCTACTTACTCATAGGAGAGCAGTTGTAGCAGACTTGGTAGATCAGTACGTAATGGATAGCGATAATGTTAGCGGTAGTTGAATTTTGAGAATGGCATAATCATTTCCCCCTGTATTTGACCTTGTGTTGTACAGGAGGAGAGGCCTGAGTACTGAATGTGATGAACAGCCCACTCGGAGATAAATACGACCTGGGTGCTGGAGATGTTTAGTAAAGAAAGTATCTTACTATGGATTGGCTTGTTTGATGGGGTATTGTCCTGAAAGTTGTCATGGTGAAGCAGACCAAGGCCAAGCAGGCGCTGCTGAGTTGTATTTTGTGCAGGGTCGAGACTAACAGCCATCCACTTGGTATATGTTGCATCCAACTGCTGGTTGAGTGTCGATTGGTTATTTTGAAACTGGAGACTTAGACTTTTAGTGTCTCTATAATTTGATTAGGTACTTTGACAATTTAACTTGCAGAATTTCTTCTTTAGGTTTGAAACAGTTTTTTCAATGCAATGGATTCTTTTCTCTGGACGGTTATTAGAAATTAACATGGTTTAGTAGGTCACTGGTGTAAAGATGATTTGGCTTACCAGTCTTCCATGTTTCTCGTGTTTATGCGCCATCTTATATCAATAGGATAACGTAGTAGTTTATGCCTTTTTTAGAATTAGAATTCCGTTGTGGCTGGAGTTTGTAGTTAGTCGAGCCTTTTATGAAGGAAAGTCACATCAT
Organism: Solanum tuberosum; assembly: GCF_000226075.1. Taxonomy (NCBI): domain Eukaryota; kingdom Viridiplantae; phylum Streptophyta; class Magnoliopsida; order Solanales; family Solanaceae; genus Solanum; species Solanum tuberosum. The sequence continues at coordinate 142,319 of NW_006239103.1, forward strand.
TCGTGTATAAGATGATTCGACTTATCATCTACAACACTTTCCACATGTATTATTTTTATATCAGTAGGTTAACTTATTAGTATACTGCCTGTCATCAAAGTAGAATCTAGTTGTGCATTAAGTTTCTTAGTAAATACTGCAGATTTCCTTGTGTTAGTAGAGCATATCCCTTTTTGAAATCGTGTGGTAGTCTCTCCCTCCCGGATTTGCCTCCAAAGGAACTAATTTCCTTCCTTCTTAGGTTGAGGTAAGTTCATGTTCCTATATATGGTCTTTCCTTGTATAGATGGAAGTTTTAGATTGTACAGGGTGTCGTCCATCGCTTGTTTCATTCCCAACTTTTCAAGGGGTCTTAGATGTTAATGTCCATCTACTTGTAACAAATCATCTTCTACAGTTGTTACCTTTCCCTCAACACCTGAATAACATGTCTACTGGCTCCCTTGCTTTGTTGATTTGTGAACCAAGTTGAGGCCTTTGTGAATACATTTCTTCTGGTGAACGAGAAATCTGTTTGGAGTAAACCGCGAAGCCTGAAACTTGGGGATGATGGGTTGCTGCTTTATCCTTCCCCACTTAAATATTGGATTCGGTTTGTTTGGCATAGAGCTCAAACAGTGTAGCTACACAAGTTGTAGTCTGATGATGTACTTACCTTTTGTCATTTGACTTGTCGCATGTTTGGAAAGCAGGAAAGAGGAGTGAGTGAATTCGTAAACGTTGGCTTCCCTGTTATTTCCTTGGTTGGAAGAAGAGGAAGACCTTCCGCGCCGATTCTCCATTCCTTACTGCAATTTCCTCATTTTGTTTTTGAGAGTCGAGGTGAAGATGAGTTGTGTTGGACGATAGAGAGGATACAGTTGACGTAGACACTAGTGAAATTTGTTTTCTATACTTCCATTGGTGAAGCTACTAAATCACTTTTAAGGAATTTGTATATTAGGGAAAAAAATCGATGTTTTTTAATCAATCGAAAGTGGTATCGTGTTCACACCGTTGTATTGAATGATCTCGAAACTTCATTGGTGATAAGTAGCACATACAGTAATTTTCATGTGTAGTGTCAAAGAAGCAAATAATTTTTCTGTTGTAATTACCAAATTTGGCATCTTAAGTTATTTGGAGCGAGTATTGGAATTTTTTAAAATAAGCTATAACCAATTAAAACCATATAGAAGAATGATTTATAATCACTTTCCAAAAATATAGTATGGCTTGGTTAGGAATTTTTTTGCAGGGTAGAGGAATCAAAATATTTTTGCATAAAGTAGGTTCTTATTATACAATAATCTATAAGAAATTCACCACCGCTTTCACGCAACAAATCAAGAGTAGGACCGAAACAATGAACTCAAAACATTTATAAAAATAAGCCTACGATCAATTGTATTAAAAAAATGAACTCTAAGAAGCTCAAGGCACACCATTGTAAGGATCACCAAATGCTGCAACATTGCCTGGCCTTGAGAATACAATCTATATATACAAAAAAACAGAACACCCTTAAGTAAGTCTACTTGTCATACTTTTTGTAAGCCATTTGAACATTTCTAGTAAAGAATGAGAACAAACAATGTTACATGTTGTAAGCATTTAGATAAAGTAGAAGCATGCTATGTTGTCCGGACTCTTCAAAAATATCAGGTGCATGTCATATCCTCTAAAGGTTGTGCATTTTTTAAGGAAAGTTTTGAGCAACATAGCTGATGGAAACCATGTATTAAGGTGAAGATCAAGGTCCATTTTATTTTCATTCTTAACTGTTTGCAAGTACCAATTGAGCAACATACACATTCACAAGGGGTGGAAGGGTTCATCATCTACTATATACATAAAAAAAAAAGACCCTTGTTCTTCGCCTATAAGTATTTTCGAAGGTTTTTCACCATACCTGATAATCTCCTAACGTGCACGTTTTGAATCCAGCAGCACAGTAGTCAAAGTAGTACTCCCATGTCCTGATGAACTTATCGTCGAATCCCAAAGCATGAATTTGGCTAGTCACAAAGTTATTAAAGATAGTCTGTTACTTTAGAACAAGCTACAAAATGATTCATGAAGGAAACATGTTAAACACAATGTATGTTGTTGTTGTTACCTTTGTTTTTCCAGGAAGTTTTTCCGCCAGCATCTCAGCGTTTGATAGTAATGGATTCCTATGTCTTCTAGGTGCTCGACACTGCATTTGTATCATTTGTCAAATGGACATACTATGCTTGTGTCAAATGACAACATGAACTCTTTGTTTACCATAGTCTAGATGCAGCAGACATGGCTGATGTTACTCGACTTAGTGCAGGTAAGCATCCACCGGGGAATATATACTCTTTTATGAAGTCTGAGCTCTGTCTGTATTCATCATACCTCTCATCTGGTATTGAAATGAACTAAGGAAAGCCAACGTTTGTGAAAAGAAGAGTGAAGGAAATTGAAGGGAAGACGTGAACAATGTGGAACGTATATTCATTACCTGCAGAACAAGAAGGCCATCTTCTGCTAGTGCAGATTCACAACAGGTAAAGAATTCCTCCATGAACTCATGACCAACAGCTTCTAACATCTCGCTGAAAATGATTATTAGTACAATTATATCACACTGGCTTGACTTGTAATGAAGTAATATGAAATTGCATAATTTAGGTATGCAACGACTTACCATGATATAATCCTGTCATATCTAGACATATTTGGTAATTGACGATAGTCACATAGGAGAAATGTTATATGATCCTGTGAATGCATTTCATTGAATATAGTTAGTACTGATCAAAATTCTCCGAACTTGGTTCCAATGTATCATCTGTTATTTGAAGTTATGTACCTGAAGGCCTGCTTGCTGAACTCTTAACTTTGCATACTTCAGTTGCTGCTCAGAGAGAGTTATACCAGTATATTTACATCCTGTTCGCTTTACAACTTCCACAGCCAAACTTCCCCAACCACATCCGATCTCTAAGATGTGATGTTCCTTCTTAACCTTTGCCTAAAAAGATCGGAATCAGAATCAAGTTTGGCTCGAACTTAATGTAGAAATGAGGGATTATTTACTATGTTGACAACTTACCTTTTTGATGAGAAGAGAAATCTTCCTCTCCTGTGCTACTTTCAGGTCTTCCTCTTCACTCTAGAACAATTACAAAAAAAAAAGATCACCTTAAGAACAAGATTAAAGAACAGAAAATGTATCTTTGACCTCTTACCTTAAATATTGCACATGAATATGTCATTGTCTCGTCTAGAAAGAGCGAGAAGAGCTCATTACTCTGAAAAAAGCGATAAATATACTTATCAGCCTATGTAAGATGACAACGTTACAAGAAAACAGTAGAAAGTGACTAACTGTACAAGTTATTTACCAGGTCATAGTGACGAGAGATGTTCCTACGAGCCTGAGTCAGGGTGTTCTGATTTGAAACATGTCGAATGAAGTACTTTACAGATGACACTGCAGCTGTAAAAAGAAGTGGTGTCCACCATCCTCTGGAGATACAGGTAACGAAAAATACTTTTAACGTGTCAACGGAAGTTGTAATGTCCTGATTACAGTTTCTGTTAACTATTTACCTTTTCTTACTAGACCTTGTGACAGATGCTTTCAAATCTCTGTTGTTAACAAAAATCTGAAAAAGGATTCAGGATGCCAAGTACCAACAAAAAGCTATTGACATATAAATAGAGTCATTTTCTCACCATGAAAAGATTAAGAAGACCGTCGTTCTTATCAACAAAAGAGAAGTCTCCATGAATAAATGCATCAGCAAGGCCTAAGTCACCTTGAGTTGCAACCTGTAAGTGATTAGTTTATGTCAAAGAATTTATTTATTCCTTTACATTTTTCTTCTTTAGTTGCTTGATGAATACGAGAGACGGAAAAAAAAACTAACTCTAGTTACCTTCCAGTAAAATTGTGGACTATGAACTCTAAGAGAAACTTTGAGAGAGCTTTTTTTCTCTGTTCCTTCAAATGTGAACATTGTACCTCCTTCTTCTAACAGGCTGAGCACAGAAAAATATTAGTCTAAAAACAATGTATGCATGTTCGTTTATGTTGTTAAGTATATAAGAGCATGCTTTCTCATTAAAATAGTTTTTCTGAAACTGGATGGATGGAAATACCATGTTGTTAAGCCATTTTGGACTAGACAAAATGAAACTGTTATATAACTCACATTAAGCATCCTGTCGCGATGAAACTCTTGAGAAATCTAGTAACGAGGAGGCGTGCTCCTGTTTCTGGCCAGGTAGGTACCATGTGTTTGGGATTTTTCAGGATACTAAAGTTTTTCTTAAGTAGTCCTTGTGCAGCAATAGCACCTGCCTGAGAAGCAGCATAAAAAGCAGATTATTATCCACATATTGTATATCGTGTATTCGTGTTCATGGATTTCATTTCTCCTTCAAGTTGAAATGTGGTAAGCTTGTTGGAAGGATATATATATAGTACTACCTTTAGTCCATCCTCATGAAAGCCATAGCCTGAAAGTAGTATTGTTTAACATCAATGAGTGGTGAAAGAACGACGCTGCTATAAAATTTGTGCACTAAAGGAAGCAAAGATAAGAGAATCAGGACAATTTTATGAAAGTACCTTGATATGCTCCACAAAACCATATTCCTCTCTTGCCTTGGATTTGATAAAGCTCAGATGAAGCTTTCGATGCAGCAACTGAGGGTACTGGATGACCGGTGGTCCACTTAAGCAACGTATGCTCTGGTGTGTGAGGAGGATTAAGAGTTACACAATAAGGCCTCTCTGTCTCACCAAGGTTCTGTTGGTTTACACATTCCAAAGATAAGAAGACTTCCTTATTGAAAACATTATAGAAAGGAGATGCATCATATACCTGGAGTATATTGAGCCAATATGTCACGCATACTCTACCATTCATGGTTCCAAGAAAATTCCATGAGCTCCACGCTGCTGAGTTGCGAGGCAGGAGAGTTTTGTCACAATGAAGGAAAATATCACTGTTGCAGAGGAATAGAAAATGAGTGTTCATGTTGACATTATAAATTGTCGTAACACCAACTAACTTCTTTCAAACCAAGCAGCAAGAGAAGCTTCAGTAATCTCTTTATAACAGATACTTCTATCTAACACGGACATACATTTATACGTTCATTTCTGGGAGGAAGATAAACCATGCATATCATCGATATCAGCCTAAAAGATGAACTTTTCAGAAAAGAAAACAACGTAGAATGAGAAAATCAAGTTCATAATAGGCGTAAAGTACCTGTAAACATATTGAAAAGCACCCAATATTCTTGTTTCATCATATGTTGCCTCTTTGCCTAACATCCTCAGAGTATCTGGTGCATGTGCAGCCATTATGCATCCATCGTATATGTCTTTGGAACCATCGGTGCAAGCTACAGTACAACCTACATGCACTATCTTTTACAGTTAGAACTTAAGAATTACGACTAGTTTCTACCTATCGGAAGATTTTTCTACACCAAATGAACTGTATGGACAGGAAACTCTCACATAAATACATAAACAGACATGGAGAACATAGAGGGATTCAAAATGCTAAAACAAAACCGGACCTTCTTCATTCGTAGATACAGAATTTACTTCACAGCCAGTCCTTATTTGACATCCTCTCTTCTCCAACTCATCCTTAACCTGCTTTGTATACCATTCAACTAACTCAGAAGGATGATATAATCTTAACAAATAATTCAAGAAACTGAAAATTGTTACTTGTTTGAAGTTCTTATTGTATGAAATCAGTAAATTTTTTGTATGGTACTTGAAAGAATAAAAGTACCACCTTGTTTACATATGTATGTGATCGCCATCTAACAGTGAGCCATTGAGGGCGACCAAAGAGCTGTAAAGAAAGAACGAAAGCACTCTTAAGTACAAGGACAACAAATGATATATAGAAGCATTCAAATTCAGTATCTTCTATGAAACACATTTAGCATTTGGCTGTAAGCTATACAGAAAACGTGCTTGTTAAACAGTTTGTTTGAGAATTCTACCTGAAGAAGATGGTGGTTGCGACAAAATGAAAGGATGGAGTAAGCAGAAAAGCCCATTACTCCATCTGAGGGGCAGGACCATATAGAAGCACATATTGGAACCTGTGGAACATATATGTGAATTGCTTGTAGAAAGATTAGTACTTTGAATGAACAAGATTTCCTATACAGAACAGCAGCCTCACCAGATAAGCTTTCTGAAATAACTCCGAATAGCCATGTGATTGAATAAAATGTCCTAATGTTTCGTTACGATCAATGTCAGGATTGTTATCAAGTTCCTCAAGGTAACTGCATTGCAGTAGTAGATGAATAAGTGTTTCCTACAGAAACTGTGCTAAACAGAATGATTTAGTCGATTTCCATCAAAAGCTGCATGATCTTCAAATGAACAAAGAAGACTGTTTTTGTGGTCTAATGAGATGAGTAAATCAACAATGGCTCAAACAACATGAACTGGAAGTGATTGCTGATAAGAATCAGTTATCGGTACCTTATGACATCCTGCTTGAACCTGATAATTTCTCTGATCATTTGCCAGAAATATGGATTCAAGACATTCTTTTTCTGTGCAAACAGACCAGATATTCCATTCCGGCTACCCCATTCGCAACCATGACCTTTGTCTAAGCTCACTGAAAATGACATATCGGAGATCTCCATATCGACACCAAGGCTCTCGAAAAATTCCATCATGTTTGGATAAGTTACCTGTCAAATACACCATTTCAGACATATACTAGTGTTCAAACCAAATGGAGTTCAAAACAACTCTAGCTATGAACATGAAATCCGTTAAGAAAATGATCGGTGAGTATTGTTCAAGACCATATGACCATAACCAAAGTGAGATACTAACACTTAGGACTGAACATTTGAAACGTGGATAACATAACATTGGGGCTAAGCTAAATATTGAATAAACCAATATGAAGGATGTATCTTAAGAAAATGGACGTTGGGTCTAACTCAACCGTAGAGTAGATCAATGTGGCACTTTTATAAAATCCAAATTGAGTTTAATGTTGATGATAATACATTTCTTATCTTTCTTCTCAGACACATGACTATGCATTAGAACCTACCTAAAAAAGTTTAGAAAAGGAAAGTTTGAGAGATAGAGCGTCACCCGTGACAGAGGACATGTCAAGCAGACTTCTAGGCTGATAAGCTTCTGAGGTGCACGTGATGTTGAATATTATTGGTTTAGAGACGACAGGCACTATCGATTTCTCACAACTTGAATTTTATTATATCAAAGTAAGGACCCGCTTCGGTCTTACAATCTTGATCACACTTGTTGCTTGCTTCAGCAACACTCTTGACTTAGCACTCACTCTTGTTTTCTCTCTTACTTTGTTTCTTGCTTTCTTACTTTGTTTCTTGCTTTCTTTCTTGATTGCTTAGTTGCTTACAACTCAAATGGACCACCTCTATTTATAGGTGGTGATGGAAGAATCTAGAGAGATACATACTACTCTATTCTAGAATATTCCTAACTATCTTTTTCTAGAACTATTCTTTCTAGAACATTTCTAGACTATTCTTTCTAGAATACTCATTCTAGAGATCTTTCTTCAATTCTCTACACCTCCGGAATATTCTAGATTGTTCTTGACTTATCTTAAGTAAATAATTAAGTTGGTGATGAATTCTTAACACTCCCCCTCAACACCAACTTAATTTTTCCTTTGCGTCCGTTGTGAGCGATTCTTGCTCTGCAAGCATCATGATGTCCATACCCTTTGAGGATCTCCTCCTTCATCGTATTATTCCGATCCTTACTCTTTGAAGCTTCTTCAAAGGTGGTAGGTTCCTTGACCTTGTCAACCTCGGACAGTGCCGCATTTATATACTTACTATTTTGGCGTTTCACTCGTGTGGATCTTCGTAGTTGAGGAGTTTCTTGTACTCCTTCTTGCAACTCTTCTAGAGTTTCATGAATTCCAGTTTTCCACGAGCTCTTATTTTCTCTGCTTGAAGATATCTCTTCTGTATGTGAGTTATATTTTTCACATACCCTTTGTTCTTGTTCAGCCTCATTTCTTTGTCCTTCTTCTTCAAGTTTATATTGTAGCTTTTCCTCCAATTTCCTTGAATCTGGCAAGTAGACTTCGTTGTACCACCATGTTGGTGCTTCATCAAGTACCACATAAGTTGTCTCGGTTGGCATGATGTATATTGATTCTAACCTTCTCCCTTCCATTATTGGTGTGCTTGTAACTTTTAAGTTTCGATATACTTTTACGTCATTTGGCCCAAACAAGACATAGTTGCCAGAATCTGTTAATTGTGATACAGATAATAAGTTTTTCTTCATACCTGAAATATGGTAGACATTTTGAAGTTGCACTTGTCTTGAGCTGTGATGAGGCACAAACACCGTTTTGCCAATATGAGTTATTGGCATTTTTGAATTATTTGCAGTCACCACAACTCGACCGCCTTTATATTCACTCATGTTAATGAGCTTTTTCTCATTACCAGTCATGTGATTGGAGCATCCTGAATCAACGATCCAATCATGTTCATAATCGACCAATTTCTCACTTACAGTTGCAAGTGCAATCTCCTCTTCTTTGTTAGAATGACAGGTGACAAGCTTCTCTTGTTGATTAGTTTCTTCAACTGCATAAGAGGTCTCGAAATCCCAAACTTCTTCATCTTTCTTATTTTGAGTAGAAGTAGCTACATTACTTTCAGCTTTCTTGTACCAGCAGTCTCTCGCATAGTGTCCTTTCTTTCCACAATTGTAGCACTTCTGCATTTGCCGATTGTTGAAGCATTTTGCCTGCTTGTTTTGTCGTTGAGTTCTTTGATATTGATTCTCTTGGTCTCCCCCTGGCCGTGAGCTTCTCTCCGCTTCTCTTTTTTGATAGGCTTGCCTTTTGCTGAAGAGCGCCTTATCTTCGTCTTTTATAGTAAGACTTGATAATGGCTTCTCCAAAACTTCTTCATTTGCCAACAGATTCTCCAACTTAGATAAAGTTGGTTCTGTGGCCCACTCTCGTGTGGCTGTAATTATGCCTTTGTACTCTGGCCTTAGACCATGAACAATAATTCTCCTCATTCTTGTCTCTGTGATAGCATTCTCTGGATCTAATTTTGATATTTCATCAGATAAAGATTTTACCTTTGAGAAGTATTGACTAATTGTCATATTCCGTTGAGAGATCGACAAAAGCTCATTTTCAAGCCTTTGTAATCTCGCATCATTCTTCTTTGTAAAAATCGTCGCCAAGGTGTCCCAAGCTTCTTTGGGTGTCTTGGCATTCTTAATCCGTTGTAGGAACTCGTCCTCGATGGATACAGTGAGAGCATACATGGCCTTTCCAGCTTTGACCTTCCACCTTTTTGCTGCTTCA
>NW_006239103.1:152158-176291 GCF_000226075.1 Solanum tuberosum
GTTGCTTACAACTCAAATGGACCACCTCTATTTATAGGTGGTGATGGAAGAATCTAGAGAGATACATACTACTCTATTCTAGAATATTCCTAACTATCTTTTTCTAGAACTATTCTTTCTAGAACATTTCTAGACTATTCTTTCTAGAATACTCATTCTAGAGATCTTCCTTCAATTCTCTACACCTCCGGAATATTCTAGATTGTTCTTGACTTATCTTAAGTAAATAATTAAGTTGGTGATGAATTCTTAACACGTGACACCTTAAGAAAATCTCACATCGTATTGGAAGAGGGAAGTGAAGAGTTCTATAAGCATAACTCAAATTCATATGGTACACACTTTTGGGGTCAATGATAGTGTAGCCCAAGGGACGAATATGTGAGGCTTGTTGGGCCAAAACACATGACATATGAATCCCACATCAGAATGAGGAAGAAAAGTGAATACATTTTATAAGATATATAGTTCAAGTTCACATAGTATGCAAGCTTTTGAGCTCGATGATGAAGTAGCCCAAGGAACAAATATGTGAGGCCGGTTGGTCCAAAGTCAACAATATGTGTCATGGACTTGAACATAGTTATATAAACTTGTGAATTTAAATATGCAATGAGATTTTCGAATGTTATATAAAAGAATATATATTCATTTTAAAACAGACAAATAAAAAAAATACTGTCACAAAAAATGACACCAAGGGAACACTTTTGGTGTTTACACATTAAACTTAGGTGCAATTTTTTTTATTATTTCTTCAAATTTTGTGTCCAATCAAATACGAACAAATCGGGACATACCGTCCGACAAGGATTCAATATTGGGCCTAAATTCACTTTAGGACCACATAACGATGGGTCTGTTTCTTCTCCTGTACCTTTCAATATATGATAAAATAGATTTTTAAGACTAAAAATGTCAACTTTCAACTTTATTAAAGAATAAAAATGTAGTATTTTTTTTCAATTCTATTAAAGAAAAAATTGTTTTTATTAAGTATGAAAATGATTGCATTGTCGTATGTTTATACATTGATTTGGTTAATGTTCGTTTGGAATCTTTAATTGTTTTTATTTGTTTGTTTAGGTGTACACGTCCAAAAATTAACTTTTATTTCTCAAGTATATATAAACGACTCAAAAATAGATATTTTATTTTACTTATTCATTTTAGTAAATTCTTAAGGCTCGTTTGGTACGAGAAATAAAGATAACTGATTTCAGAATTAGTTTATTCCATCTATGCTTCAACAGAAACTACACTATATAAAGTTTTATGAAATATCTTAGAAATTAAAAAGTATATACTTTTTTCAGGAAATACAAATACTTTATTTACCCTAATCAAATTCTACTTATGCAATTATACTGAATATATTATTATGTTACTGATCGACTAATAATGTTGTAATATTCCTTTTAATTTTTGGTGGGAGACAATGACAACGTATCTCACATCTCAATTTTGTCATCTATGAACGATTCACAATCGAACACGTTATAGGTTTTGAATCCGCAAGAAATATTATAAATATTCGTATTTTAACATTATATATCACATGATAATTCTTTCATTATTTGTGAAATTTTACAACTTGTGAACTCCTTTAAAATTCTTGATTAGCTTCATCATTTTATTTGTAATTATTAAAATCTAATTTCTCTATACACTTTAGTGTCATAATAATTTCTAAAGAGGATTATAAAGCTTAATTAATACTTCATTATCAAATTAATCTACATTTAAAAAAAAAATACCGACTTATATGATCTCTGACTAGTTTTCTCTATTTAGATAAAGCCTTATCTTTCTTGTCTTTTCATACATAACAGAAAAAATCTAGAAAAAATCACCTTTTAAACAAGATATACAAGTGGAACAACAATATATACTTTTCTCATTTTAATTTGTTTGTCCGATTTTAAATTAATACTTTAAATTTTATAGTCTTAAACTAAAAATACGTAAATTATACTAAAATGTCTTTATAACTTTGTAGTTTTAAATATGTCACGTGAAAAGTTAGATTTAAAAAGTTGTCAAAAAAGATTTTTTTTTAAAACAGACTAATTAGAAAATAGAACAAACAAATTAAAATAAAAAATATATTATATTTTTCAGCATAAATCGAAATTAATCCAGCCTCAAATTGAATATCGAATAAGACAAACAAACGAGTAAGTAAGTACGTAATTATTGAAAAAATATTTTTCTTCGTACCGAACACGGAAAATTACATATGTACTTACCCGATTGAAGACCATAAATCCAAGGTCAAGATCAACGCCGTTAACGGTAACGGTCTTAGCATGGCCGCCGATATAATTTTCCTTGTCGTAAATTACAACTTTAACCCCAGATTTTGCTAATTCATATGCAGAAACCAATCCACTTATCCCTGCCCCTACCACTGCTACTTTCATTTTTATAACTGCAATAACAATAATCATCAAATTAAAAAAATTAATACTCGCTTCGTTTCATTTTATATGACGATATTGTGTAATACAACCATAAACTAACTCATGTTACACATGACATCTCATATAAGGGGTCGATTTCTCAGATGGATTTCTGAGATAATAACTGTTAGTTGAATGATTATCAGTAGTCGTCGTCATTATAAGTGAAAAAAAAATGTAGAATGCATAGCCATTGTGTGAAAGTGAAAATGAACTTACCTTAATGATTGAAGTTGAAGCAAAGAACAAAATGCAGGAAGAAAAAAAAGCACAAAATTAAGCAGTGAGGATTGGTTGGCTCAGTACAAAAGGACACAGAACCTAGTGGAAAAAAGAAGAAGAGAGTGGGCACTATTATGTCTTAATATTTAGCCTATATATATAAATATATATAAGATAAGGTCTCCTGTTGACTCATAAAAAGAAGAAGTTATCTAGTGTACAATATAACACATGAGTAATTTAGATTCGTGTTATATAGACTAATTATAAGTGAAAAGGTTCTATGGAGCCGTGGATGAGCAGTAGCGGATCCAGAATTGTTATTAATTCAGGGTGTCAATAGTTGTAAAAAATTTAAGTATGAGGCTTGTATGACTAGAACCTACAACCTCAAGGAGTTTTTACAGTACCTTAACCGCTAGACTAAACATTTAACTTGTGTCAAGAGGTGTCAATGCGTAAATATGTATTTACTAAATCAAAATTTGACCTCTATATACAATGTAATTTTCTGACAAAGGTAGGTACGCCCTTGGTGGACGGATGACGGATCTAGAGGATTGGTTATTTTTACTTATTCACTTTGAATTTTGCAAGTCTCTTAAGAAATAATATTTATATTAATTGGTGTATATAGTTTTAGGCCTTGTGAAAAATTTGGGGAAAAGTAATTAATGTTGATGATAAAAAAAAAAAATACTGCTTTTTCTTGGACAATAGTAAGAATCTATTTTCCATCGTACATTTTTTCACGATAAAATTTCTCACTGATTTGCCGTGACAAAAAAAAACTTTATTTCTAATAACAACAAGTAATTGTATGTGCCTCACACATATACCGTAGAAATTATTTAAAATAAAGATTTAATAGCTATTTTTTCAATTAATTTCAAATTATAATTGAATCTAATGTGAAATGTTATTTTTTTAAGAGTAAAATAGTCTATCAACATTTCGTGTTAGGGTTTTAATTATGCTTCTATCAAATGCTAATTGACAGAAATATCCCCAAACATTGAACGAAATTTATACCCTATACAACATTAAATTATTTATTAAACAAAGATTATTTAACATTGAATAAAATTACAATAAAACTTATGTTTATGGAAAGTGTGATTGCACTTAGCAAAACTATAATCTTTCAAATGAATAATCAAACACTGTTTTATATCCATTTGTTGAATTTTCCTAACATTTAAAAAATAATAATTGATGAATAGATTAATCTCAATATGATTTCTCAATGAAAATTAAGTCCAAATTCATATAAATTCATGTTGAAAACATGAAAGTAAAAACAAACAAAACCATTTTTTTTAATCAAATCATATAAAATGAAATAAATATAGCTTAAAGAACTCACCTGGTTAGGAGCAATCAATATCCATGGAGAATAAAGAATTAGGTTACTAATGAAGTTTTTAAACCCTTTTAATAGGACTAAATAGTAATTAACAAGTTTCCTATTTGTTCTCCGATTATATTAATTTTTCTTTATAATATAGTTTTGTTCTTATTAATACTTGTTCTTCTTTTATTTTTTGTTATGTGCAATTTTGTGTTTACTAAAAAAAACTTTATTTGCATTTATTATTTTATCAATGCTAGAACATATATATATACCTAAAGGTAAAAAATACAAACAAAATTTTGCTAAGATATTTCGTATTTTTATTATAATATAGTTTAATTTTAGTGTACGTATATTGCACGTGATTCCTTATTTGAATGAGAACAATCTTTTAAAAACAACATAAATATAATTTATGATATGTTTGCATTCTACTATGAAAATTAATTTTATAATATAGCAAGTTCTAAAATAATAATTACATCTAAAAAAAGAGACTTCTAAACCTAAACGAAATTTAAACGCGGCTTTTTTTTTTCTTTTCTATTTTTAAAAGTTATTTTAATTTTATTAATTATCAAGAATTATGTTTTTAATTCGAAAAAAAAAGAATTATGTTTATAATTAATCAGTCAAACGCCATCTAATTTTTTTTTCAGATCTAAATATTCAGTTAGTAGTTAATCTTTGGACGAATTCAATAGCCTTGATTTGTTGCATTTTTAGTTAAATAATTTTGAATAAAAAAACTCTTATTATCGTACTTAGTTGTTGTTTCGATTCCTTGTATATATGCTTTATACTTTTTCACTATTAGTTGTTATGTTTCTCTCCATTACCATTTTTTTCTTTTAATTATTGCTTTGATTTGTTCGAACGGAAGGTCTTTCTGAGACAACCTCTTACTAATTGTTATTAAACCATTCATTAACTCTAATTAATCTCAAATTAAACCAATGTCTTTGACGATAGTGACTTATCAAAGAGATCAATTTTCCAACGAAACACATTTTCCTCTAATTTATGCAAAAATATGCTATAGAAATTATTTAGTTTTTGGAGATTAAGTTTCAAATTCCAAATTCTCCTTCAAATTCATACAAATTAAATATGAATTTACTTTAAATTTGTTTTTTTTTGAAATGAAATTTATATATTTGTAAATTACGTAAAAAGTACTATAAGTTACAATAATTGATAATTCAAAATGTTTAAAAGATCTATGAAAAATTTACGGTCAAAGATAGACTTGCTTGAATCTAGAAATTCGAAAAGTACCACATAAAATGAGACAAAGAGAATACTTTTTTTTCATAAAAATATTTCTTCAATACCAAAAACACCCTAATCCTTTTCTAATTTTCTTCAATACCTCTATTTAAAGTGGAGTAATTTAGTTTCAATCTCTCTTTATAAGGAAATTAATGAAAAAGATGAAATTTGAGTTATCAACAAAGTTGTTAGCATGAAGAGTGAAGCTAATTATAATAAATTATATTACCTTCGTTCCATATTAGATAAACATCTTATTACAAGTATTTGTCTCATATTATTTGATCACTTACTAAATCAGAATATAACTAATTAATTTTTTTCCATTTTACCCCTACAGTTAATATGACTTTGAATGTTTAAACAAATTTTGAAGACCCAATTTTTTTTCTTCTAAAAAGCTAATTAATATGAACAAAAAATAAAATACTAAAATTAATCAATTTATTAATAATCGTGTAAAATAGAAAATTTACATTTTTATTATAAAGTCAGTAAGACATGCATTTTGAATAGTCATTTTGAATTTTTTAAACCACATTTTTGCATGGGGACTTTAAGAGAAACGTGGCATGATGGAAACCTATCACTACACTTGGTAAACTAGAGTTCCAAGTGACAAATCAAGAACAAGGAAAAGTCTAAATTTTGTTCTTGATTTGTCCAATTTAATTTGTCCTTTTAAATTTTAAATTTTATTTTTGACCCCGCATCCTTATTTATGTTGGGACCCGACTAAATTTTGAGTCTTGCAAAAAAAAATGTAAAGGAAATTTATTAATGCAAATGTGGTTTTCAGACATGATACTAATTACTTAATTAGGGACTTGGTTCCTGTCCAGTAGCCAATCCGTTCAGTTCCTCCAGTGGACTATTAAAATTATTACACGTGTCACTTAGTATAATTGGGTTTGATATATTTTTTAAAATTTACATATTTGAAGAGGACGATAGAGTTAAAAGATAAAAGAACTAATAAGGGTTGTACTTTAATTGAGATTCATCAATGGAATAATATTGTAAAAAACTCTATAACTCTACATTTTCTTCAGCAACCAAATTGGGTACCTTTTATTCACTTGAATTTGCAAAAGTTGATAGCCTGAGTGAGAATACAATTGGTCTTCTTCCTTATTATGATATGAAATTACTCAAGGCAGAAGTAGAACAAAGAGACGGTAGCAAAGAAGAAACATAACTGTTGACTGTAGTTAAATGTGTTGATTTTAACAAATTAATCTGAACCATCTACTATACTAAGTGACACATGTAATAATTTTAATAGTCCACTGGAGGAATGGACAGGAGCCAAATGTGACGTCCCGCCACTTTGCCAGACTAATTCCGCATCCGGATAGGGGCAGAAGGTTCTAGAGTTGAGGAGAGACTTGTGGAGCTTACAGCAATTATATTCATACAATCAGAAATACTGTAAGGCTATTATATTGTCCAAGCTCCATATAGACATTATAATTAGTACTATACCTGAAGGCCTGCTTGCTCAACTTTCAACTGTGCATACTCCAGTTGCTGCTCCGAAAGAGTTATACCAGTATATTTACATCCTGTTTGCTTGACAACTTCCACCGCGAAACTTCCCCAACCAAATCCAATCTCTAAAATGTGATGTTTCTTGCTAAATTTTGCCTAAATAAAACAGAAACAGAATCCAATTATGCCTGAAAGTTAGGTATAAACAGGAGAGTTTTTTACTTGGTTGATGAAATACCTTTTTAATTAGAACAGAAATCTTTCTCAGCTGTGCATCTTTCAGGTCTTCGTCCTCAGTCTATACAAATTCGGAAAGAATAATAGATTAATAGATTACCATGGAACAAGATAAAGAACAGGAAATGTAGCTTAACATACGAAGAAAAAAGTGGCAAGCATTTAAAAGTTTGGATATCTAACCTTGAAAATTGCACATGAGTATGTCATTGTCTCATCTAGAAAGAGTGAAAAGAGTTCGTTACTCTGGAAAAGAAAAAAATACAAGAAGGAAGTGATAAATCTACTGCAATTGGCAAAAATATGTGCAGGATTAACTACTTTAATTTCACTAGCAATCTTCTACATTGGGTGATATAATATGCATGTTGATTAATTACCAGGTCATAATGACGAGAGATATTCCGACGAGCCTGAGTCAGGGTGTTTCGATTTGAAACATGTCCAATGAAATATTTTGCAGATGACAGATCTAGTAACGGTGTCCACCAGCCTCTGGAGCCACACAAAATGATGACAAACTTTAACATATGAACACAAGTTTGTGTTTCTTGATTTCAGGTCAGTAAGTAAACTATTTTACCTTTTAACAGATGCTTTCAAATCTCTGTTGGCAACATATATCTGCAAAAGATATTAGGAAGCTAAGTACCGATAAATAGCTATTTACAAAGATATCGAGCCATTCCCTCACCATGAAAAGATTAAGAAGACCTTCATTCTTATTAACAAAGGAGATATCCCCATGAATAAAAGCATCAGCAATCCCTAGGTCAGCTCGAGTTGCAACCTGTAAGAGATTGGTTAAGTTTTTGATCACTTGTAGGGGCAAAGGAAATTTCAGTTTACCTTCCAGTAGAACTGTGCATTATGAACTCTAAGAGAAACTTTGAGAGAGCATTTCTTCTCTGTTCCTTGGAAGGTGAAAATTTTGCCTCCTTCTTCCAACAAGCTGTATATTATAACATATAAATAAAGTTATTAAAAGCTCAAAAATCTTCTGAGTAATATTCTGGCATTAGCATGAATGATTTGAAGCTATGAATAATATAATAACAAAAGTACATATGTGTATCCTGTTTGGGATTAAAGTAATACAAGGTGAAACTATCATCACTTACATTATGCATCCTGTTTGAATGAAACTTTTGAGAAATCTAGTAACGAGGAGGCGTGCTCCAGTTTCAGGCCAGGTTGGTACCATATGCTTGGGGTTATCCAGAATACAACAATTCCTTCTAAGCATGCCATCTGCAGCAGCCACACCAGCCTGAGGAGGACAATCATCTATATAAGAACAAAAGCTGCAAAAGACTCCAAATTTGTTTTTAGTTTGTTATTAACAGACTACCTTAAGTCCATCCTCATGGAAGCCATAGCCTGAAATATTGCAGCAAATATACATCAATAAACAGTGAAGCACAAAGCGGAATATAAAGTTTGTGCACTAAAGGGAAGTGGAAAGAAAACTAAAATTCTCTCTGCAAAAATAGCTTGGCAGCTAGTTTAGTCCCCTAAATATCGATTTCATCAAAATAGAAACGTAATTGGGATAAACAGATTCAAATTAAACTTATAAGCTGAAATATTACAGGACTAACAGTTAGAGAAACTGGTTCACTAAATTGAGCAAAGTTGAAGAGTCTAACTGTAGACTATGCACAAAAGCAGGTTACAAGGGAACAGATATCTTGAAGCAACTCTCAACACTCTGCTTAAAAAGAGATTCATACCTTGATATGCTCCACAAAACCATATTCCTCTCTTTCCTTGGATTTGATATAGCTCACATGAAGCTTTTGATGCAGCAACTGAGGGTACTGGATGACTGGTGGTCCACTTAAGCAACGTATGCTCTGGTGTGTGAGGAGGATCGAGGGTTACGAGATAAGGCAGCTTTGAATCACCAAGATTCTGTAAGTTTAGACAGTTCACAATTTAAGAGAAAAGACTTCCAACTGAAAACATTATCTTCTACTTTCTATACAAGATCCTAAATCACTGTATTCCATAACACACCTGGATTATATTGAGCCAATATGTCGCACATCCTCTATTATTCGTGGTTCCAAGAAAGTTACAAGCACACCATGTTGTTGGGTTGCGAGGCAGGAATGTTTTGTCATGATGAAGGAAAACGTCACTGTCACGGAGGAATGTAGAATTTTAGAGGCAGAATGGAGGCTAACTATATTAATCTTGGCCTCCAATACAAATTTCATATTAGCTCAGAAATCTAGCAGGTTGTAGAATCTAATTGAACTTCACCAAACCACAAAATAAAGCTCCTCTGGTAACAGAAAATACAAATATATATACAACGTAAGTGATGTCGGGCTATAGATAAAAAGTAGAATTAAAGAGGAATGAAATCCAAGGTATTCAAATATAGGAGTCGAAAGTACCTATAGACATACTGGAAAGCACCCAGTATTCTTGTTTCATCAAATGTTGCCTCTTTGCCTAACATTCTCAGAGAATCTGTAGCACGTACAGCGATTATGCATCCATCATATACATCTGTGGCACCATCAATGCAATCTATGGTACAACCTGCAGCAAGGGCACTTTCATTTACAGTTAGAATCACAAGTAGTTTTTAGCGCACAGCGAACTCTTGCAAAAAGCCAAAAGATAAAACCAAGCTAGACCTTCTTCATTTGTTGTTACAGAATTTACTTCACAATTAGTTCTTTATTTGGCAGCCTCTCTTTTCCAGCTCCTCCTTAACCTGTGTTTGATACTGCCATCGAATCACTCTCAAGGATGTACATGCTTAACAAATCACAGAAAATAGTAAGAACTTTGAAGTATCTATGAATGAAAAATCACCTTGTCTATATGTGATTGCCATCTTACAGTGAGCAATTGGGGGAGACCAAAGAGCTACAAAGAAAGAAATAAAAAGCACCCTTAGGCACAAGGGCAATAAGATGAGTAAAAGCTAAGCATTCCAATTCTGTATTGCGTGCACCACATTTAACAATTGACTATAATCAACACACAAAGTGTTCTAGCTACTTGAACTGTAGCTAAGAGAAAAGAACCTGCAGAAGATGTTGGTTGTGGAAGAATGAAAGAATGTAATAAGCAGAAAAGCCCATTACTCGTTCTGAGGAGCAGGACCATATTGAAGCACATATTGGAACCTGTGAAACATATGTGTCAATTGCTTGTTGCAAGATTAAATTTTTGAATGAACAAAAAAGGACAAATTTATACAAGTATCAAAATCAATAACAAGGACAAACTGCAGTGTCACACCAAATATGCCTTCTGAAATAGCTCCGAATAGCCATGTGACTTAATAAATTGTCCTAATGTTTCATTGCGATCAATGTCAGGATTGTTGTCCAATTCTTCAAGGTAACTGCAATGCAGTGAGAAACGTAATCGTGATGAAATAAATGAAGTGCACAAAACAGAATGATTTATTCCCTTCGAATGAACAAAGAAAACTATACATGTGCTCTAAATTTCTAATGAGATGAGTAAATTAACAGAAATACTCAAAAATTAACATATGTAATGAAATAAGTTATTGGTACCTTATGACATCCTGTTTGAATCTGATAATTTCTCTTATCATTTGCCAAAAATATGGATTCAGTACATTCTTCTTCTGTGCAAACAAACTAGAGAATCCATTTCGAGTACCCCATTCACAACCACGGCCTTGGTCTAAGCTCACTGAGAATGACATATCAGAGATGTTCATATCAACTCCGAGTAACTCAAAAAATCCTATCAGGTTCGAATAAGTTTCCTGTAAAATCATATGAGAGTAACAATGTCACTTATTAAATATTTATCGGAGAGTAAAAATGTTAACTTTTAGTAACATATTTAAAGTTATTTCGAGTTGGCTAAAATTTCATTGGTGACTACATGAATTTGTAAATCTTATATAATTAACATGATGATATACATAGACATTTAAATTATAATTCAATACACCCCTTATATAACAAACATTTTTCGAAATATAAGTTGGAAAAGGGCCAAAATGATACCCTAACACATCGAAAATGACTTAAATTTGTTATCCTTCCATGCACACACTTAAGTTATGAATGAGCACTTTAGCATTTATTAATAACGCGCATCTAAGTATAAAAATAAATGCTTACAAGTTACAACTAATTAAATGATTTGATCATTTTATAAGCTTACTCAAACACCCTCTGATCGTACTTACCCCGTTGAAGACCATAAAGCCAAGGTCAAGATCGATGTCATTGACAGTAACGGTCTTAGCATGGCCGCCTAGATAATGTTCCTTCTCATAAACCACAACTTTGACACCAGATTTTGCCAATTCATATGCAGTAACTAGTCCATTTATCCCTGCTCCAACCACTGTGTAATAGCCTGCAAACCACACAGGAGATGTAAACCGCACTAGGCAAGCCGTATGCGACAAACTCAACTCAGAAGACATTGAAGGGGGATCGATCCCGGGTCGAATAACCACCCTCCAAACCAACTGAGCCATCCCGAAGGACTCATAATTAAAATGTAATGACCCGGAAGGTCATTTTTGGTAATTTCAAAGTATTCGTTGACTTTAGTTAATTAGTTGATGGGTAATTATGTATAATTGACTTAATCGATAGTTAATGGGCTAAAGTGATAATTTATTTAAGACCCTATACCATTTGTACCATATAATTAAACTAGTAAAATTATCCGCGCTTCGCGCGGGAATTTAATATCACGGAATTTATAAAACGGAAAAGGGTCAAAATTGCTCCTGAACTATGCGAAATAGACCACTTATACCCTCCGTTACATTTTGAGATAAAAAATACCCCCGTTGTTATCCCTAGAGAGCACAGATACCCCTCAAAAGTTAACAACCCAAATTGTTAATGACATGGCAAGCCATGTGGGACTGATCTCTCCACCTAAGCTGCCAACTAGGATTTCCAACAATTAGAAATCCTTCTAAAATTAGAAATGTTACAACTATTTGGAAAAGTTGCAACCCTTCGAAAAAGTCACAACCTTTCATAAAAGTCACAATTTTTCATAAAAGTCCCAACTTTTCATAAAAGTCGCAACTCTTCATTAAAGTCGCAACTTTTCATAAAATTCACAACTTTTCATGAAAGGGGAAGACTAGTTTTAAAAATAAATAAATTAAATGGGAATTCTGATTTGTGATGGCGCCACGTAGCCGGGGCCTAAGGTTTTCTTTTATATATATATATATAAATATATGATATGATTAAATTAGTGAAATTTACCACTTTGAATTATACCTAATTATTTTATTTAGAAACAAAAAGGAGATAGGGGAACAACGAAGGAGACGGGTAAGAAACAATCTGAAACTTGTGATATTTATATACTTAATGCTTGAAAAATGTTCATTGTTAATATTATTATTATTTAATGAAAGTTGATAGGTATTTGGAAAATTAGGAAATCATTAGAATCATGAAAAAGGGCAAGATTTTGACAGTGGGGTCATGATTCGCCGCCACTGATTTGTTTTTGTAAAAGTGGCTTCGAAATTAATAGTAATATTAGTCGGTTATTATATTATAAATTCAGTTTTTAATATATTGAGATATATAATTAATTATTAGGTGTATGATATTATGTGAATACCATTTGAATTAGGATATTGGGAAAACTGAATTTAATCCTAGACTTGAAATTTGGAAAATATGATAGTTGAAATGTTAATTGGCATCAAGATTTACAAACTTGATTATATTGGGTGAATTTTTGGGTCAAGGCTAAACACATAGTAATATGAGTGTTGTTAGTTTTGAAGTCTTATTGTGGTTATTGATTTGAATAGATTGTATTGATTTGAAAGTACAACGAAAGAGGAAGGCTCAAGTACCGGAGTGATTGTTCAACTATTTGAGACAAGTGGATTTCTAAACCCTTGTTAAGTGTATGAAATTCGTGTATTCCTTGTAATATGTGTTTGGGGGTAATGAGACTTGGTGATGGGTTGACTTGTCCACATTGATTAATTCTAATGATGAAAAGGGGTAATAAAAGGCAATGTGATTAATTGTTTGTGTGTGATGTGTTGAGAATGGTTTGAAAGGCTTGTTGAATCATTGTTGATGTTGTATCATGATTGTGTTGTTGTGAATTGTGCAATGTTATGAAAATGGTTATCTCCTCGTTATTTGTGTGAACATGTCATTTGCATGGTTCTGAGACATGGTTATGACAAGTGTTGTGTGAATTGAGAAAGAATAAGAAATTAAAGAGGATGTACCATTTCGAGGGACGTATTGCGCGTCGTGATGGATACTATATTTCAAGGGACGTATCGCACGCCGCAATGGTTACTATTATCGAGGATCGTATCGCGCGCCACGATGGATGCATGGACAGATATGTCCTCCATGGGCCCCGGACTGAGAGATAGCGGGTGTGTATCACTAGGTCAGACATGCATCACTATACTTGACATTGCATTCCATTGCATCACATATTTATCATTAGTGAACTTGATATTGTGTTTTTGGTGATCCTGTGAGTGCCTTTCTGTGGAACTTTGATTGATGAATATTGAGCTTGTTGTTGAGGATATGTAATTGCTAGAGTGTTATTGTTGAGCTGTGTGCTATGTGAATTATGAACTGTTAGGTTGAGCTGGTTTAAAGCAGGTTGGAGTTGTGGAGGTTGTAATTGATGAATATTGAGCTTGTTGTTGAGTATATGTGATTGTTAGAATGTAGTTGTTGAGATATGTGCTTGTAAATTGTGAACTGTTAGGTTGTGCTGATTTTATGCAGGTTGTAGTTGTGGAGGTTCGGTTGGGGTGTAAGGAGTACATGTATTCTATCCCCTTAACTTGTGTTTAGAGGTTTACTTGCTGAGTACCGTGTGGTTTGATACTCACCCCTTGCTACTACATTTTTTTGTAGGTTACTAGCTCAGACCTTTGTGATATTTTCTCTTCTCCTTGTCTGAGGCTTCTTGTGGAGGTTTGTGAGGTAGCTGCTTGTCATTTCAACGGACCTTCTTTCTCCTTAATTATTATCTTGTTCTATTCTAGAAACAATGTCATTTGAAACATGTATTTTCTTTCAACTTTGTTATAACACATTAGAAGCTTGTACACGTGACAACCAGATTTTGAGGATATTTTTGAGTTGATTATGAAATTTTCACATTTTATTGTAATGGTTGAGTTTTAGGCTGGCTTGTCTTGGTGGGATAAGACGAGTGCCATCACGTCCATTTTGAAAACAAACTTTGATCCATATTCCATTATATATATGCCAGTTTAAATAATACTCAAAGTCGATGTATTAAAAATATTTGAACGTTATTTAAAAAAAATAAACTTTAGATCAGTAAAACGTGTTTTAAAAAAAAAACAAGAAGACAAGATGAAAAATAATTAATCATTAAATACGAAAATATAATAATTAAATAAAGAAAAATAAATATTTCTTAAAAATAAGTCCATGATATAATTTTCTTGTCCACGACCAGTTGTGAATGAATAATAGTTAATTTCTTTTGAGACTACCTATTGTTCGGCTTGCCTAACTTTTCATTCAATGAAAAGGCACAAGCAAAATAATTAAAAAAAAATACCAATTAATCGTACTCTTTTAATATTTGTATACATGTTCTTATCCACGACCAGTTGTGAATGAATAATATTTAAAGACATATTCTTGAGCAAATTATTTTATGCGGGACCGACCTAGATATATATATTCCATTCGTTTTATTTAGATGTCATTTTTATTAAAATAAGATAATATTTAATATTTGTTATTTCACAAAATTAATACATAAATAACATTATTACTCTTATTTTACCCTTGTGAGTCATTGATCTTGGGCGTTCTCACATCTCCATTGCCATTTATTTTTTTTCCCTCCTTTTTTGGTCCTTTTTCATATTTAAAATAATTATTTTATTGTGAAAGTATCATTTAATTTATTATAAATACATATTATATTAATGAAGGAACATTTATGTATAACAAAGACTCTTCACATGTCAATTTATAAGAAATATTTTTTTATTTTATTTATTATATAAAAAAAAAGGACAATTACTATTCCTCCATTTATTTTATTCTTTAATGTACAAAATTGAAGAGGTGATGTGGCACCGGCCACTATTAGTATTTATCTTTTTTGTCATTTATTTGACATTTTATAATATTTTTTTGATTAAAATTAAATATATTCATGGAAGTATAAAAAGATTATTTATTGGAATTAAATGCTCAATTTTTAAATTATACGTTTTCTCAAAACTTTTAGACTTTTCTTATATCTTCTGTTCATTCCTGCAGGGAAATTGTAACAATTGAATTAAAAATAAGAGTTAAATGTTAGTAATAATAATAATGATTGCAAATAAAATAATTAAAAGCTATTTAATGAAAACCAACAGTTACTAATAATAGAGAGGTGTAAGGTAATGAAAAGTCATGAGGCAACTAAGAATTACGCCTATAAGTTTATGAGAATGGCAAAGATTCAATGAAATGACTACAAAGTTTTTTTCCCACTTGATGAGGTATGTTGAGTGACTAGCAAATTTCTCTTTTTACTTTTTTCTTTTACCTTATTATTTATTTTCGAAGTGTATCATAGTTTTATTTTTATGTAGAAGCAAATAGTATTTTGATTATATATATTTAGATTGCTTTGAATAGTGATATAATTTCTTGACAATTCTCATATGTCTACCCTTTATAGAATATTAAATTTGATTATATGAGATTTTGTGGCATGTTATATAACAATTATTTCGCTATTGATTTGATGAGTTTTTATTTTTTATTTTTTATGATGTTCAACATGTTTAGGCACTCATTAATGGACAACTAAATTGTAGTGGTGAGCACCTTATACTTGACCTGCCATACTTCAAAAGGTATGATACTTCATAGTAATTTTTTCCATTTCCGTAAAAGCTAAATTTTTAATTAATTAAAATATTTCATTAGCCTTTCTTTCTATTACTTTTGTTAAACATTCTAAATATTGAGGATTTGCTCTAGAATTTTATTCACTTATTAATATTTTATTTTTTTTACATTTTTTTTTATTTCTCTATTATTATTGTAAAATAATAAATATGTCAATTAACCATTCATTAATATTCTTTAATAATTTAAAACTTGATAGTCGTTATTTACATTACTCTCATAATTTTTTATTATCATAACCACCCCAAAAATAATTAATAGTCATTATATTATTTCGATATTCATATTGTAGTTCTATAAATAAAGACATGGTAAAACATTGTAGAAATTATTACATTATAAGTCTCTCAAGTTATTATATTTTTGATAAGTAATTCTTATATTCATGTTTTAGTTTGACTTGAATAGTAAAATGAAGGCTATTGAATGATGATCGACCTGTGGGAATGAATGTTGACAAGAGTTAGGAAAATTCTACATTGATTTCATATTTTTTTTCTTCAATTTTTTAAATAATTAAGATCTTAATAGTGATGTACATTATTTATTATTTATCTTATGTTCTATCCATACTTTTCTTTGTTTTATATTTTATACAAATTTTTTTTATTGTTGTAAGTTTATAAAAAAAAAATTGGTTCAAATAAACAACTTATGGCAATGTTTGGAGTCATGGGACTACTAATCCAACGTTTATCTTTATGAAATCAATTATACGTCTGAATATATATATATATATAAAATATACATGTACATATTATAAATATTTCTTCTATTTATATTATATTTTAATAAAATTATTGACATCTTATCATCTTTTTTAACCGCGCGAAGCGCGGATAAGTTTACTAGTTAAATAATAAAAATAAATAAATTCATTTTCATTGATTGAAAACTTGACTTCAAAAAATCAGTAGAATGATAAAATAGTAAACTTACTTAGTTTCTTAATGCACTTGAAATCTAAAATAGTGACATATAAATAGGAACGGAGGGAGTATATCGTAATTCTCTATTTGTATCATACAAATACAGAATTAAGATATACTCCCTCTGTTTCTTTTTATAAGTCATCCTTACTATAAATAGTTGGTTCATAATACTTATCATTTCATAAAAATAATGCATAAATTATAATATTCTTCCTATTTTACCCTTCTGAGTTATTATCCTTGAAAAAATATATTTGATCAACCTAGAAAAACAAAGTGAATAATTCATGTTCATTGGTCAAATTAATTAATCAAAATAAATTAGTTCATATTCATTGATTGAAAAGTTGACTTAAAAAAAATTAAATATGGGTAGAATAGTAAACTTACTTAATTTATTAATGCACATAAAATAAAAAATAGTGACATATAAATAAAAACAAAGGGAGTATCGTATTATATTGTATTAATGAATATAAAATTTGAATAAATTATATTATTTTTAACAGGCCGTAGGAAAAGGAGTCTTTTTCCCTATCAATGAAATGAAAAGGAGTCGAGTAGAAAAGAAACTCAAAATTATGTAAAAAGTACTATGAATTATAATAATTAATAATTTAAATATTTTTAAAACATATATAAAATTTGTTGGGCTCTCGAAATTTTATGTATGCCACATAAATTGGGACAGAGAAAATAACATATATTACTTAAAATAACGTAAAAATATTATAAATTACAATAATTTAACAACTTCAAATATTTTTAAGAATATATATATAAATTGATTGATTTTCAAAATTCTATCTGTGCCACATAAATTGAAACGAAAAAATAATTTATAACCTCAAAATCTTAGTTCCGCCTCAGTGTGCAACACCATTGATCTCCACCCTCAATAAAAGCTTATGTTTGTAATCAACCTACTCTCCTTTAGGAGTCACATCTTTTATTCCCATAATATACTCTCCTTTTAGATTATGAAGCTCCTCCTCTATCTTGGTTTTGATATCACTTCACTTAACATGCTAATCCCTTCGTCTCATTTTATGCGTCACTCTTTTTTTATTAGTCAACTTCTTAAAAAATGATACATTTATATGTTTAGTAACAATTTAACTGATTTATTTGCAAAGACAAATTACAACATACTATTCCAAACAAAGGAACTCTAATAAGCTGAAGGCATAGTAACATTGTAAGGATCACCAAATGTTGCAACATTGCCTGGCCTTGAAAATACAATCTACAAAGGTAAGAAGCACCACTTGATCAGTTGTTTTACTTCTCAAATTTGGTTAAACAGTTTCAACATTCATAGTAAAAAATAATAATGGAATATACCTGATAATCTCCTAGTGTGTGCGTTTTGAATCCAGCAGCACAATAGTCAAAGTAGTACTCCCATGTCCTGATGAACTTGTCATCAAATCCCAAAGCATGGATTTGGCTATAGTGACAATGTTATCGATAGTCAAGTATCAGCAGTTAGAACTGATCAAGCTACAAATGATTCATGAAGAAATCGAGTTTACTCAGCATAGAAGGCTAGCTGTGGACTTATTTTAGTTTTGTTACCTTTTGTTTTTCAGGAAGTTTTTTCGCCAACATCTCAATGTTTGATAGTAATGAACTCCTATATCTTCCAGGTGCACTACACTGCATTTATATCATTTATCAAATGCTTTTGAAAGATTGACAAGCACGAACGCTAGTGCAAAATCACAAAATCAACTCTTTGTTACCATAGTCTGGATGCAGCAGCCATCGCTGATGTTACTCGACTTAATGCAGGCAAGCATCCACCTGGGAATATATACTCGTTTATGAAGCCTGCGCTGTGCCTGTATTCGTCATACATCGGGTCTGGCATTGAAATGAACTAAAGAAAGCCAACACTTGTCAAAATCAGAACAAAGAAACAAGTGCAAGACAAAAGTTTAGTATTAAATTAAGATCAGTCAAGTCGGATAAGTAAAGAAGAATGCTTTCATCCACTTGTTTTCAAGAGAATTCGAGTGATTTGAGAGTGCTCCTTCTCTCTTAATTTTCTAACAATTGAACGAAAAAAGTGAACAAAGATTAAGCTTTGATTCATTACCTGCAGAACTAGAAGCCCATCTTCTGTCAATGCTGACTCACAGCAACTAAAGAATTCCCCTATGAACTCGTGACCAACATGTTCTAACACCTCGCTGAAAATGATTATTAGTACAATTATAACACTGGCTCGACATGTAATGTGTAATACAATATGTACAAATGTGGATGGATAAAAGCTCACCATACTATAATCCTGTCATATTTGTCCTGATTTGGCATTTGGCGATAGTCACATAGGAGAAGTGTAATTTGATCCTGTGGAAAAATTCACTGAATTGAAATACTAATCGATACACTAGCTCTAAAATTGCCCAAATTTGGCTTCAAGTCTTAGGCAGATCAGATCGTCTATGTTAGCTTGTTCAGGAGCTCTTTATAATTTGCCTCAGTTTATAGCAATTATACCGTCATACAAGCTTCATAGTCTCATAAACATTGTAAGTAATATACCTGAAGACCTGCTTGCTCAACTCTCAACTGTGCATACTCCAGTTGCTGCTCGGAGAGAGTTATACCAGTATATTTACATCCTGTTTGCTTGACAACTTCCACGGCAAAACCTCCCCATCCAAATCCAATCTCTAAAATGTGATGTTCTTTGCTAATTTTTGCCTAAATAGAATAGAAGCAGAATCAAATTCAATTCAGTGAATTTTACTTAGTTGATGACTTACCTTTTCAATGAGAATAGACATCTTTCTCAGCTGTGCAACTTTAAGGTCTTCATCCTTACTCTACAAAAAATAAGAAAGAAAATTAGATAACCATAGAATGAGATTGGAGAACAGGACGGAAATGTAGTGAAACATAAATAACAAAAAAGTGGTCAGCATTTAAAAGTTTGAGAGCTAGCCTTGAATATTGCACATGAGTATAGCATCGTCTCATCCATAAAGAGTGAGAAGAGTTCATTACTCTGGAAATAAACAATTAACACCACAATGCTTAGCATCTATACAATGGCATCCCATTTTACATCATAGCAACTGACAAAATCATGGCCAGGATTGAGTACTTAAATTACCAGGTCATAATGACGAGAGATATTCCTACGAGCCTGAGTAAGGGTGTTTCGATTTGAAACATGACGAATGAAATATGTTGCGGATGACAGTGCTGCTGTAAAAATAACTGGTGTCCACCAGCCTCTAGAGCCATGAAAAGTCATGAAGAGCTTTAACATGAGAACAGAAGTTTATATTTCTTGATTCAAAGTCAGTAAACTATTTTACCTCTTCTTGCTAGATGTTCCAACAGATGCTTTCAAATCTCTGTTGGCAATAAATATCTGCAGAAAAACTCAGGGAAGCTAAGTACCAACCAAAAGCTATTTACAAAGATATCGAGTCATTTCCTCACCATGACAAGATTAAGAAGACCTTCGTTCTTATCAACGAAAGAGAAATCTCCATGAATAAAAGCATCAGCAAGACCTACGTCAGCTCGAGTTGCAACCTGTAAGAGGTTGGGAAACTTTTCAAATTTTTTTGTGTTAAGATTTTTATCACTTATAGGGGCAAAGGAAATTTCATTTTACCTTCCAGTAAAACTGCATACTATGAACTCTAAGAGAAACTTTGAGAGAGCATTTCCTCTCCGTGCCTTGAAATGTGAAAGTTGTACCTCCTTCTTCCAACAAGCTGTATATCGAAACATATAAAACCATTATCTAGATATCAAAAATCTCCGAGTAGTAAAATATATCGCAATTCACACACTAGATTTGTCTTGCAGCATGATTTCGATTAGTATATGATCTTTAAGCCAAAGATATTGGACAAAAAGAAGTGTACTTTCTAAATAAAGAATGTCATTCTGCATTATGCGACCATTCAAATAGAAAGATCATGGATGTGATAAAATAAGAAATAAATCATGGAAATAAACAAATTGTCAGACATGTCTCTGCTGCTATTTTGGGATCATCACTCACATTATGCATCCTGTTTGGATGAAACTTTTGAAAAATCTCGTAACGAGAAGGCGTGCGCCTGTTTCAGTCCATGTTGGTAACAATTCCATTTGAAGCAACCACACCTACCTGAGGAGGATCAAAGGTAGACAATCACCCTAGGACTAACAGAGAGAACTTCAAAAAGTCCAGAGAAAGAAGTTTTATTGTTTCATAAAGTGTGTAATGTGGACTTTTCTTTTGGCCAAGTGGAGTCCATCTATATAGACATAAGCCTATTTTCCAATATATAGATACAAGATCATCCTTGGAGGCTAAGTTTAAACTTACATAAATGTGTCTTTTAACTTGGCCTCATTTTACGTTTATGCCCTAAAACTTTGAGTGTGCACAGGTAGACAGTTAAACTTGTATAAAGTTGAACAAATAGACACATAAGTCCTATGTGACATAATACACATAGAACACCACATAGGACTCAAATTACCATGTACGATGTCACGTAGGACATGTGTGTCTATTGTTCAACTTTATATAGAGAATGTCATTCTGCATTATGCTACCATTCAAATAGCGAGATCATTTTGTTCAATCCCTCCTATAAATAGGTCTGTTGCTATTCTCTTCAAACACACCAATTCAAGAGCATTTTGTTCTCTCAAGTCTCATCTTTCTCCTCCTCTTCCTTCATTGAGAGTATTTCGTAACCGAGTAAGTGTTGGAAAATACTTTTATGAACCTCTTCTTTGGAGTGATGTTGTGAGGTTATTCTCTCGGGATTTTTTAGGTTAATTAGAGTATTATCTCTAATCATGTACTCTATATTGTACAATGAAATTGCTCATCTCTACTTGTGGACGTATTGACTACCCTATCATCCATGCTAAGTAATTCCATAATTAACTTAATACTATAATGGATTATGGATAGGATCGTAAGGTACTAATCTATTGAACCTTTGGAAATTGGACTTCTTAGCATCGGGGGCGGCTCAAACCCGTTGGTGGCCTAAGGTCAAAATCAAACTAGAGGCCTTAAAAAATATATAAATGTTTTTATTTTAAATCTATTTTTCTAGCTTTTTGAGATGCAAAGTTGTTAATAATTTTTGTGTAGTCAATCTCTTCTAATAATTCTTTTTCAATCGATAATATAGCCAAACCACTTAATCTTTCTTGAGACATTGTCGATCTTAAATAAAATTTTATTATTTTTAATTTTGAAAAACTTCTTTCGGCTGAGGCGACTGTTACGGTAATTGTTAACATTATTCTATAAGCAATGTAAGCATTTGGAAAAGAATCAAGTCTTTTTATTTGATTGAGTATCTCAATTAGAGTATTGTCTTCTACTTTTATGATTTCCCTTAACACTTTTAATTCAAAAATAAGTCTAAACCGTTAATATCGGAGTGAGTATTATGTTTTAAGGAACATTCAAGATTAAGACAATATTTTTTTAAATTCTCATCATCTAATGATCTCAATTTTTTCCCACTAAATAGAAAACCAAAAATATTTTCATATACTTCAAATTGTTCAAATCTATTTCAAAGTGAAATGATGGCTTGGTCTACTATGTATAAGAAGTAATCAACTCTAAATGAATCTTTAAGGGATCTTGTGATTTCATTATCAACATTCTCATCAAATTGTTTTTTTTCTATAAATTACCCGTTTCTTACGAAATACAGGTTATATATTCATCTCTAATGCAATTTCCTTAGCCGAAATCATAGCACTTGTAAATCCTTCTTCTCTATATGTTTTAAAAAAAGAAACTAAACCTCTTAATTGATCTATAGCGACATCAATATGCATATCTTTTGATTGTAAACTTTTGCTAATTGAATTTACAGCAAATAGTACATCATACCAAATAGTCATACCCAATAAAAATTCAAAATTTTCTAGCTCAAAAATTGCTAAACAATTAGCTTCACTTTTAATTTTTGGATCATCACTAACTTCTTCTAATTTAAATAAAGCATCTCTTATTTGTGGAGTTTGAAATCTTATTGCTTTAACACTTTCAATACGACTTTTCCACCGTGTTTGTGACAATGATTCAAGACTTAAACTAGGTACACTATCTTTTAAAATTTTCTACCGCTTAGTAGACGAAGACAATAGTGAATATATACGTTGTACCACTACAAAGAATGATATAGCTTTCGTACAAGAATTAACCATATCACAAAGTACCAGATTTAGATTATGACAACCACATGGTGTATAAAATGATCTAGGATTTATATCAAGAAGTCTTTTTTGCACTCCTTGGTGTTTTCCCTTCATATTAGACCCATTATCATATCCTTGTCCTCTTAAATTATCAATATCAAGTCCAATACATTTTATTTCATCTAAAATAACTTCAAAAAGACCTTTTCCACTTGTATTATCCACTTTTAAGAATTCTAAGAAATATTCGGTTACATTTATTGGAGTTGCCGAAATATCTACACTTCGTATTATAAAAGACATTTGGTCTTGATGACTTATATCTGGCATGCAATCAAGTATGATAGAGAAATACTTTGTTTTTATAACTTTTTCAATAATATTGTTCTTAATTTCACTTGCCAATAAATTTATTAACTCATTTTGTATATTATGTCCAAGATAATGATTATGAATTTCATCATGTTTGATTCGTCGAATATGTTCTTGCAAAATTGGATCAAATTCTGCAATCATTTCAATAAGACTCAAGAAGTTTCCGTTATTTTCTTGATAGATTTTTTCATTTTTCCCCTTAAACGCCAAATTATTTCTTCCAAGAGTTTTCATGACGGAAATAATTCTTGACAATACATTTTTCCAATGTTCTCTATCTCTATTAATTTGGTCTTGAATGTCTTTATCGATTGTTTTATTATTACGCAATCTAAATTCTAAATCAATCCATAAACTCATATTAATAATATGTTGGTTAGTTGCTTCATGAGTTTTAAGCTTAGTAGTAAGATTTTTCCAATCTCTACTACCTTCATTAGCTAACTTATTATTCTTTGCATTAAAGGTCATATTAAATAACTTACAACAAAAACAAAATACTTTATTCAAATCTTTGAAATAAACTAACCATCTTCTTTCATGTCTTTCTCCATTTGCCAACTTTTGAAAATAATATGTAGTAGAAAAGTTCCTTGAAAATTTATCATTTTGGAAAACATGTGTCGGTAATTCTAATTGGTCCCTTTTCTA